>NC_056750.1:530723690-530844596 GCF_019279795.1 Protopterus annectens | reverse complement strand
AGTTGGCATAGATTTAGCTTTTTCCTCCATCTTTTTTAAGTACATTTTCTGCTTTGATGCCATACAGGCAGTAATTTGGATTTAACATGATCTGGCAAAGTTTGCTCCTTAAGCCAAGCATGCCTTCTAAGTACAGACTCAGTGACAGCAACCTTGCAACATGCCTCTAAGGAATCAAAACCACAATGCAAAGTATGTTTACCAACTTGTTCAGCAGAATGCATTAAATCCTGTAATTCTTTATTTTCAGCAGTCAGGAATCAACATCATTTTCTGTTTAAGCAATCCAATAATATGCTGCTGATACTTTAACATATGAAAATGGCAGTTTAAGGCCCTAATGGCCAAAGTAGTAGAAGTGTATACCTTCTTACCCAATCTGTCCAGGGCCCTGGAATCTCTACCAGAGGGGGTAGGGTTTTGGGCAGTAGTAGCCTTAATGCCTATGGGTCGCTGTGAAATGATCTCTGGATCCGCAGTAGGATTCTTAAAAAGGAACTTGTGAGAGCTGCATACACTGTAATACCTGTCAGGTTTCCTGGAAGCTGGAGGTAAAGTGTCTGGGGCCAGGCTAGATTCCAAGAAGGCATCATCTACAATGTCCAGTACAGGAGGGATAGCTAAGGGCCTATGTTGAGGTAGGGGTAAGAATTCCTGAAGCCTCTTTTTGGAGTCAGAGTAATCCTGTTTTTCCCAGCGGAAATGCTCCCTAAGAGTATGCAAGGTTTCACCAAAAGAGAAATCTTCTGGAGGGGAAGCAGAGGGAATGGAGTCCTCTGCATCAGGATCCTCGGAATGGAGTCCTCTGCATCAGGATCCTCATAGGTAGATAACGGCAAATCCTGGTCATCAGAAGAAACAGAAATTTCAGAATCCTGATTAGAAGAATTAGAAGGAAAATCAGTTCTAGGTCTCTTAAAGGGAGAAGGGTGGCTTCCCCTGATTAGGGTAATAAGGTCTTCAGCCATTCTTATCATTTGTTTTTTAGGCATAGGGGCCTGACCATGTGGTCTGGGCGTCAGTTTTCTAGGTGTGGAGCAAGTTTTAGGCCTTGAAGAAGAAGACGGCACATCCTCAGAAGCCGGTGCCTGCACAGCGGCTCCGGACCAATCCAAGGTAGAGACATCCACAGGTTCCATAGTCGAAAAAGCATCTCGCGGCATACAAATGGGTTTCAGTAGAGGGCTGCGAATCTGAAGTAGCGGGTATCAGGGTCTGCGAAAGCACCTCACTGAGCACCGGCGAGCTGGCGACTAGCTTAACGGAAGCGTCGTCACCAGCTTTGGACTATGCAGTCTGTCTCTGTCTTTATCTTTACATTTTTTCGGAATGTCGGTAGTCGGATGGGTTACAGAAGCCATTTCTGGATAATTGAACAGAGTATCAAAATATTTAGATGTGAAAATGAACCGACAAATAGTTTGAGGACTGAATAAGGCACAAAACAGAGAGAGAGGGACTTTCGTGGTCTGGACCCTAAGCAAGGAATGCAGTACGAATGAAAATCTTTATGAGGCATTTGCTTTCTCGCAGCATACGAATGGGTTTCAGTAGAGGGCTGCGAATCTGAAGTAGTGGGTATCACGGTCTGCAAAAGCACCTCACTGAGCACCGGTGAGCTGGCGACTAGCTTAACGGAAGCGTCGTCACCAGCTTTGGACTATGCGGTCTGTCTCTGTCTTTATCTTTACATTTTCTCGGAATGTCGGTAGTCGGATGGGTTACAGAAGCCATTTCTGGATAATTGAACAGAGTATCAAAATATTTAGATGTGAAAATGAACCAACAAATAGTTCGAGGACTGAATAAGGCACAAAACAGACAGAGAGGGACTTTCGTGGTCTGGGCCCTAAGCAAGGAATGCAGTACGAATGAAAATCTTTATGAGGCATTTGCTTTCCACAAGAAATACAATTGTTAGCTTTTTACTGACATCGGGTTAGAGCAAGAAAAAGGATCAACTGGGTACTTAGTTTTTTTGAAGACTTCGGATCTGAAACTAGAAAATGAAAATTTCAGGAGTCGGATGACTGGCACTTGCGAACTGCAGCTGCTTCGGGCACCGCACGTCAAGAAAGACTGATGTAATGGCATTGGCTACATGCTTTATACCCCTGACTACCTGACGTCATGGAAAATGAGACAGCAACCAACGCAGGACCCAAGACTTTAATAATCACGCCGACTGAGGGCTACCTGCAAGCAGATAACCCATGCACTTTATAAACACTTACACGAGTGCATGGATCGTGCTATCCCAAACAGAACCAAGATGCTATCCTCCAAAAAAAGGAAGCCAATCTGGTGGTCCCCTGCCACAAACAAACTGTACAACAGAAGGAAGAAAGTATTGCAAAAGAGAGTAAAATCCCATGAGAGGAGGAGCTCCCTGGTCAGCCTCAGTAAGAAGCTGCGGTCCCTGATAAAATCCTCCAAAGCAAGTTACGAAAACAAAATCGCCACTGATTCTAAACACAAAGTACAGTTGTGTACACTTACCATAAATGTAGATGTTCGAGTGTATTCACTGTTGCATTCATTACATTTGGGTAATCTGCTGGCAGGTTACCCTCAGTCGGCCTGAATTCCAAAGTCTTGGGTCCTGCGTCGGTTGCTGTCTTCTCTTCCATGATGTCAGGGGTATAAAACATGCAGCCGATGCCATTTTCATAAGTTTTTCTTGCCCCTGATGTCAGGTGCCCCCAAAAAGTTAGCAATATTATATATATATATATATATATATATATATATATATACATACATACATGCATCAATGTAAACTTTACCTTCATCTACAAGCAAATACACCACATAGGTTGTAGAAGATAGAGAAGGAAAGATAAACTTTAGAATGACGGGGATGGCGGGAGGGTAACCTGGACTGCAACAGTGAATACACTCGAACATCTACATTTATGGCAAGTGTACACAATGGTACTATATTCTTTGTGTTTCACTGTTGCAGTAATTACATTTGGGTAGAATCCCAAAGCTATGGTTGGGAGGCTGGAGCTAAACAGCATTTGATGCAGCTATAAGGCCCTGCAGCACTGCAGTGGCAAAGCCTGCCCTGGACAGTACAGAGGCAAATAGTAATGTTTTGCAAAGGTGTGAACTCCAAGTAGCAGCCTCTAGAATGTCTTTGGTTGGTACTCCTCTGAGAAAGGCTGCTGAAGTAGCTGCAGCTCTGGTGGAATGAGACCTAATGCCCTTGGGCACAGGTGTACCATGGTGTAAGAGGCAGAAACGGATGCTGTGGATTATCCACTTTGAAATGGTCTGCTTTGAAATAGCCTTTCCTTTTGATCTTGCAGCATATGACACTAGTAATTGTTCAGTTTTCCTTAGAGCTTTAGTCCTGCTCAAGTAGAATCTTAACTGTCTGTGTACGTCCAAGGAATGCAGAATTCTCTCCCCTTTGTTCTGTGGATTTGGATAAAAGTTCGGCAGATGAATTGTTTGGTTAAGAGCCACACTGGAAACCACCTTAGGCATAAAAGTAGGATTTGCCCTCAGAAACACCCTGTCTGGGTAAAATATGATAAAAGGCTCTACAGCCATGAGGGCCTGTAGCTCTGAAACTCTTCTTGCTGAAGTAATTGCTAGTAGCAGAGCTGTCTTCCATGATAAGAACTTTATATCAGCGGTAGCAGCTGGTTCAAATGGAGGCAGGGTGAGCTTTTCCAACACATAATTGAGGTCCCATGCAGGTAATGGTGATCTTTCTAGGAGGCCTTAAATTTTTGGCTCCTCTAAGATACTGCTTTAGTAAAGGATGAGAAAAGACTGGTGGCTCTGTATTGTAATGAGCCGAAATGGCAGAGGCATGGATTTTGATTGATGAGAAAGATAGGCCTTTGTCAAGCATCTCAGTTAAGTATTGTAATATATGAGGAATATGTGGTTCTGCTGTATCAGTTCCTTGTGCTTGATTCCAAGCACAGAATCTCTTCCATTTGTCAGCATAAGATTTTCTAGTACTAGGCCTTCTGGCTTCCAAAATGACATCCATCACAGCTTTACTGAGAGATGTCATTTGTATAGTTACATGATTAGCCATGCTGCCAGGTTCAGAGTCTGTAGTTGATTGTGCAGGATCTGATTGTTTTGCTGGGACAGTAGTTGTGGTCTTTGAGGGAAGGTCCAAGCTGGGTATTGAGACAAGTTCCTTAGGAGTATTGACGGGGCCAGTCCGGGGCGATTAATATCATCTTTGGCTTCTCTTGTCTGAGGACCTTGGGTAGAAGAGGCAGAGGAGGAAAGGCGTAAACTGAAAGGTTTTTCCAGCTGAAGGATAGGGCGTCCACTTTCCATGCTTGGCTGTGATAAGTCCTTGTGCAGAATCTTTTCAATTGATAATTTTGAGGACAGGCAAACAGATCTATGTCTGGGTTCCCCCATTTCTCTGTTATCATGCTGAAGACTTGTGGATTTAGTTTCCACTCGTGAGGATCCATAAGGTTTCTGCTTAAATCGTCTGCCAGTGTTTTGTTTTCCTGGCAGGAACTGAGCTTGAAGATGTATTTGGTAGGTCAAAGCTGTGTCCCACAGTGCCATACTAATCTGAAAAGGGGGTATGAGTGTGTGCCCCCTTGCTTGTTTATATACCACGACTGTGGTGTTGTCCGTCTTTATCAGTAGTTGTCCTGGAGGAAGTAAGCCCTTAAAGGCTGTTACGGCATTTTGAACAGCTAGCATCTCTTTCTGGTTGATATATAGATGCATTTGTTTTGGTGCCCATATGCCCGAAATGCATCTCCCGGCCATGTGGGCCCCCCAGGCATAATCTGGTGCGTCTGTTAAGGTTTGGCTGGCAGGGGGTAGAGTGAAGGGCTGTCCCATGTTTTGGCGACAGGCCTTTGCCCACCATAGAAACTCCGGTTGCAGGCAGGGGATGAGAGGAATCATTGTTTCCAGACTGTGTGCATGTTGACTCCATAAACTTTTTAGGTACCACTGAAGTTTCCTCATCTGCAGTCTTGCATATGGAATTAGTAGGATGCAGGATGCCATGAAGAACAGAGCCTGCAGAATTTGTCTTGCAAAAGACTGGATTTTTGTTGCCATCAGTTTGAAGTAAGTAGTCAGTTGTCGTTGCTTGTCTGGCGTGAGGTAAGCCATCTGGGAAGCTGTGTTCAAGCTTGCACCAAGGAATGTTATCCTTTGAGAGGGTATCAGTTGTGATTTACTTTTGTTTATTGTGTACCCTAGGCATGTTAGAAGCCTTTTCACAAACACCAGGTGTCATAGAAGAGTGTCCTTGTTCTCTGCTTGAATGAGACAATCGTCCAAGTAAGGATATATTTGCATACTTCTTTGTCTGTAAAATGCAATTACTGGTGCCAGGCACTTTGTAAAGACCGTGGGCACAGTAGATAAGCCAAAGGGCAGTGCAGAGAATTGGTAATGCATTAAGCCAGCCTTGAATCTGAGGTAGCTTTTGCACGACTGTCTTATTGGGACATTCAGGTATGCTTCTCTTAGGTCTAAAGTCACCAGCCAAGCATTCTTGTCCAGCATGGGCAGAAGCTGCTGCAAAGTGAGCATTTTGAATTTTGGAATGTCCAGGTATGTGTTCAAAATTGATAAATCCAGTATTGGCCGCCAAGCCTTGTCCTTTCTGGGTACCAAGAACAGTCTTGAGTAAAAACCTTGCCCTTTTTCCTGTTCTGGTACTGTCTGAATTGCCCCCATATCAATGAGGGACGTAACCTGTTTATGTGCCTCTGCCCATTGATTTTTTGGCAGATCTGGCCAACCATTTGTCATTGGCAGAGAGTGGAAATGGAATCTGTATCCCTGTGATACAATGTTTAGTACCCACTTGTCCTGGGTTATTAACTGCAGATTTTGAGCGAAAAGTGCTACTTTTCCCCCTATGGGTGCTGCCAAACAATAAGTGCTTGGTGTAGGCAGAGGGAATTGGGATTGCTTTCTGTAGGTTTGCGCTTTATCTCCTCCAGATATGGAGGTGGATGCGCCCCATTGCTTTGACCTGTATGAGTCTTGCGTCTGGTATCTGGAACTCTTAGGGAGTCTGGATTTTCCCCTTTGAGCTCTGTCTGACACAGGAAAGGACCAATTTTTTGCAGGCCAGTGTCTACTGTATCTTGGTGGCTGCACTTGTAAGAAGTCTTTTAACAGTTTGCAGACTTAGCTTTGTCTTCCATTTTCTTTAAAACCTCTTCTGCCTTAATACCAAACAGAGAATCATGCTGTAAAGGTGCATCTAGCAATTTAGCTTTAACATGATCAGGCAAATTTTGTTCCTTTAACCAGGCATCCTAATCACAGATCCAGTAACTGCAGCCCTGCAGAAGGCCTCTAAAGAATCAAAACCACATTGCAAAGTATGCTTTCTAACTTGTTCAGTTGCTTGCAATAATTCCTGTAATTCTTTATTTTCTGCACATTCTGAAATCAACATCATTTTATGTTTCAGCAATCCCAAAACATGTTGTTGGTACTTCAGCATATGAAATTGACAGTTTAAGGCCCTGATAGACAAGGTTGCAGATGTATAAACCTTTTTTCCCCATCAGTCCAGTGCCCTTGAATCTCTGTCAGAGGGGGTAGGTTTTTTTGCTGTTGAGGCCTTAACTCCCTTTGGACCCTGTGAAATAGTTTCAGGATCAGCAGCAGGGTTTCTAAATAAAAATGTATGCGAGTCAGGGACCCTGTAATATCTGTCAGGCTTACTGGGAGACAGAGGTAAGGAGTCAAGGGTCAAGCTTGACTCCGAACACACATCATCCACAATGTCTAAAATAGGGGGAACAACATCCCAGGCTGCATTCTACACCAACTACAGAGCAGACTGGCACCCCACCTAAGAACTATGTTCGATCATAGCCTCACCTCAGGCTTTGTGCCTGCTGAATGGCGCACAGTAATGGTTATCCCACTCCACAAGGGGGGAGCCACCACGGACACTGGGAACTACCGCCCCATTAGCCTGACGAGCCTGGTCTGCAAGGCCATGGAACATATAATCATGGAACTTAAAAACAAAGACATTGGTAATCTCCAAACTCTGGACCCCACCAAGTTCGGGTTTGTAAAAGGCACATCATGTCTCCTAAACCTGATATACTTCTTTGAAGCAGTCACCAAAGCCATAGACGAGGGTAAGGTGGTTCACACAGCCTATCTAGATCTTGCCAAGGCTTTCAACACCATCCCCCACTCTGGAATTATAGATAAACTCATTAAACTAGGTATAAATCCTTATGTCACAAGATGGGTTGCCAACTGGCTCACTGACAGAACCCACACTGTGAATGTAGCAGACTTCAAATCCGACTTCAGACCAGTGACAAGTGGAGTACTACAGGGTTCAGTCCTGGGTCCTCTCCTGTTTGTTATCTACTTCTCTGAAGTACAGGCTAAGACAGAAGGTCTTTGGCTAACGAAGTTCACAGATGACTGCAAACTAGGAGCCATAATCAAAACTCCTAATGATATGGACATCCTACAAAAGGGCCTCACTGAGACAGATGCCTGGTGTCAAAGCCATGTCCTCAATCAAGTTCAATGCCAAAAAGTGCACGGTCATCCCCTTTGGTAAAAACTCTGTACCCATGAACTACAACATAGGCAGTAGCATACTTAACACCGAAAGTGTGATGAGACCTTGGGACACAGGTGGACAGTAGTCTCTCCTTTGATAATCACATCGCCACAGTAGTCAGGAAATCCTTCTACGTGGCACACCTCATCACAAAGGTTTCTGATACAGAAAAAAAAGAGGTCATTGTTCCCCTCTACTCATCACTCATTAGACCCATTATAGAGTACAACGCCTTTTGGTATGTACCTCACAAGACATCTACAACAACTGGAAAGGCCAGAAATACCTCACAAAGAGGATTACGGCCTCAAACAGATGCCCTATGCAGACCGTCTCAAAAACTCCAGCTTTACTCATGCATATCGCTTACTCAGAGGTGATCTCTGCCCAACATACAAAGCTATGTCAAACCCAGAGCTGTTGGACATGCTCCAATTAAAGGAAATCCCAATCCCTCTGAGTTGCACGCTCTAGAGACCTAAACCTTGTCACCACAATAAACAGAACATGCCAGAGGGATAGATTCCTGTCCCAGAGACTTCCCATACTCTGGAATAAACTACCTATCTATAGCAAACAAAGCTCATTAGCACTCCAAGAAAAATCTTGATAATTGGATGGGAATAGGAAATTCACCCCGGGGATCACCTCTGTGGCTCTGCTCAACAGTGGCACAGGAAAATAATTTTCTTGGGTTGCAAAAGCCAGGGTACCTTTTTGGCTAGGTTTGTATAGGCCCCAGGGCCAATAGCCTAGTACCTACCTATGAACCTATGCAACAGTGAAACACGAAGAACATTTGCAGGCTACTTGCACGCTGTGGTAAAACAGATTTCCTCTGCTGTACTCGGTGACAGAAAGGCACCATCAGTATTCAGGACTCACCTCCTCCAGCCTTTGGAGGACCCCTTTACATTCCTGCCATCATTCTGTATTCAGAGAATAAGGCATACAACAAATAAAACTTATAAGGCATACAACAGATAAAACTTCACATCCTGACAGGAGTGCCTCCCGTTATTGTGCATTTACTATCGATTGTACAGGGCTTTTGTGAACAACATACTGCACAGACTACAATGTTCTCTGGGGGTTGGGGGTTTAAATTTGACAGGTTATTACTTAGTAGGAGAACATTTGCTTTAGAACAGTTCCTAAATATTAAAGGATTAGCCAGGATCAAATATTTTTTTTTAAATAATAGAGGCAGGTTTGGGGTCTGACCTTACCAGGGATGGTGATGGTGCAACATTCTCCCAAGTGTTAAGTACCAGGTCGAGTATAGTTTGTAACCCATACTGAGCATAGGCACTGTCTGGTCCAAGGTGTGCATGTTTAAACAAGTCCAGGAATCTCTGGGCTTGTACATCTGGGGCTGTATCCCAGTTTACAGAAGGGAATTTGAAGTCTCTCATGAACATGGTACTGGGAAGTATGGCAAGGGTCTCCAGTAAGTCCAAGTGCGGGTTGTGGGTTATTTGGGTCGTACAGCATGATCTATAGCTTCCATCATCATCATATGGGACCCTGCCTATGGAAGTGTGAATATGGAGAAGCTCATGCATGTCATCTGGTTTGACTAGTCTTGAGATGAGACTAGCAATATACATCGAGACCATCTTTCCCTGTCAGTGCGATAACATTAAAAAAATAAAGCTGCAGTGCTCTAGAGTACTGAAATCTCCCCTCTGAATAAGCTTTTGTTATCCACCCCCCCACTTCCTTGGAGACTTTTATACTAGTCCATTTTAACATCCGTTTAATTACTTGCCAGATATGTCAGCTCAATTTTGGATACAGCAGGTTTCTGAGTAAGTGGATCTGCCTGAAACATTCCCATCAACTACTTATTCCTCCTGAGTTGGGAAGATTCCTGATTCTACTCTGCAGGGGGTATAACAAAGGGGACAGATGGAAATTCCTTTAGGAAAAGCTGTTCTTGGGGAATACTGCAGCCTGTTTCAGTAATTATGTGCACCTCCACCAGAGTTAGGCAAGTCTTGAATATTTTTTTTCAGAAGTTAAATGCAGAACGAAAGTAATTATGCCTGAATTTTCTGCAGGGATTTTGGTATTCTCAAGCTACTTGTTTTAACACTACAGGGAGAGCTAGCCTTTGATGCATTATCTCCAGCTCTCTCCAACGTTGGGTGTGCTAGTGAAAATACTGGGGAATCGCTCCATCATCCAGAACAATTAAGACTGGAAGATACAAGAGAAGTCAAGATGCATAACAGCAGTCCTTGATACAGTGTCATATCTACATTCCATCCCAAGCCAGCCTACCTGCAAACCACTAAACAGGTTTCACCCTGTATTCCTACCAAGAAATTACTAGAGAACATCCTCCCATTATTTCAGAAAGTGGGTAAAGCAATTCAAAAGGCTCAAATGCCGGGGCTGCTCAAATACGTACCTTTCCACCAAATCCCTAAAGCAATTTGTTTTTCCCATCATGGGAGGACTACTTTACATAAGAGAGAGTCTAACTTTTCTATCAAGCTCCAGGGATGTAATACCTGGGTGCACAAGAGGATTTTGGTGGAAGTTGGATTTCTAAACACTATAGAAATAGTCCAGCCTTTTTTTTTTGGAGGGGGGCATGGCTTTAGGGTAGTAGTTTCAAAAACTCAAAAACATAATGACTGAAAGACTCTGACAAGCTCATGCAGTTCATCCAGCACCCTGCTGGAAGTACATGTTTGTTAAAGTAGACTTCTACAGGCAGAGGATTTCAATGCAAAAACTTCCCAAGGCCTACATTCCTTATCAGGGAAGAGATGGGGAGGGTCAATCTAAGCAGTGGGAGCTAAACTTGATTTTAGTCAAACTTCTCAGTGCCCTTCTAAGCTATCTGGCTGGAATTCTAGATGTTCTCCAACAATACAGGAACCAACTGGTACTGAAGGGTGTACACAAGCTTTTTTAGTCAAGGTTAGCAGTGACTTAGTTTTGCAGGGGAAGGGGCATGAACTTCAAATCTTTGACACCTGACAGAAAAAGTGACTAGCCCTCCACTTATCACCCTCTGAAATGGAAGTGGATCCCAGCAATGTACAGATCTGTATGAATACTCTTGACCTTCTACCAAGACATTCCAATTTAAATGCCCTGCCCCTTTCCTGGGTATGAGAAAAGTACAGTTTTGTACCTACCATAAATGTAGATGTTCGAGTGCTAATACAGCTGCAGTAATCACAGATGGGTTTTCAGCCGTCAGGCGGTCCCTCGGTCGGCCGAATTCCAAAGCCTTGGTCCGGCGTCAGTTGTCGTCGGTTACTCTTCTGACGTCAGGAAGACCAGAGTATAAAAGACACAGCCGACGCCATGTTCTTCAGTCTTTCTTGCCCCAGATGTTAGGTGCCCCCAAAACGGAAGGCAATACATAAATAAAGCTATGTACATATGCTTGCAATGCAATGTAATGCAAAAACAGTGTAAGTAAGCAAATAAAACATAGCAGGATAACCCAGTCAATTGGTATGAAGAGGTTCTAAGGCCCCATGCCTTTACCAAGTGGGGAAGGAGGGAGGGAAAAAGTACAGTTTTGTACCTACCATAAATGTAGATGTTCGAGAGGAATGCATCTGCAGTCCTTACAAATGGGTTGTCCTGTCGTTAGGCAGCCCTTCGGTCGGCCGGATTCCAAAGTCTGGGTCTGGCTTCGGCTGGTGTCGCACTTCACCCGACGTCATTGCGGCAGTTCTTCGGGTATAAAGGCATCAGCCGGCGCCATTTTCCTCAGTGTTTCTTGCCCCAGATGCCAGGTGCCCTCTTGGATGGCTAAATTTGGATAAATGCCAAATATTCCAAATAGTAGAGAGCAAACACAAAAAATAAGCATGTATGTACATATATACAAACAAATACACCATAACAGATCCCCCCCCAAGCTAGCTGAAGATTGGTAAGTACCCTAGGAGTACCTCAGAGGGGAAGGAGGGTGGGTAATCCTGACTGCAGATGCATTCCTCTCGGACATCTACATTTATGGTAGGTACAAAACTGTACTATGTCCTTCAAGGATGCATCTGCAGTCCTAAATGGGTAGAATACCATAGCTAGACTAGGGGAGGAGGAAATGAGAGTAGATTATGGTGTAGTTAGTATCCCTTGCAAAACAGCAGTGGCAAAACCAGCACGGGATCTAGAGTATAGAGGTAAATTATAATGCTTGGCAAATGTATGCACGGAGGTCCAAGTAGCAGCCTCTATAATGTCCTTGGTAGCCACTCCTCGTAAGAAAGCTGTGGTAGTGGCTGTAGCCCTTGTGGAGTGAGGCCTGATGTTCTCTGGAGTTTTCTTTCCATGGTAGGAGTAACAAAATCTAATGCAATTTCCTATCCATTTGGAGATTGTCTGTTTAGAAATTGGTTTCCTTCCTTTCCTGTTGCATATGCTACCAGAAGCTGGTCAGTTTTCTATTGTTTTTGTCCTGTCCAGGTAGTAGCGTAATTGTCTGTGTACATCCAAGGTATGCAAGAGCTTTTCCCCCGTTCTGTGGATTGGGGAAGAATGTAGGAAGGTGGATAGCCTGATTTAAAGAGACTCTGGATACCACCTTAGGCATAAATGTAGGATTTGTTCTCAAGGACACTCTATCTTGATGGAAGATCAGGAAGGGTTGTACTGCCATTAATGCCTGTAGTTCAGAGACCCTTCTTGCTGAAGTTATTGCCAGCAGGAAAGCAGTCTTCAGGATAAGTATTGCAATTCTGCTGTAGCTGCTGGTTCGAAAGGAGGTAGAGTCAGTTTTTCTAGCACAAAGTTCAAGTCCCATGCTGGCAATGGAGGTTTCCTGGGAGGTTTTACATTTTTAATTCCTCTCAGAAACTGTCTGAGCAGAGGATGCGAGAAGACAGGAGGATCCAAGCTGTATTCTGCTGAAATAGCTGATGCATGTATATCTTGATGGAGGAATAGGACAGGCCTGTATGAAAGAGCTCCGCCAAGTACTCCAGGATGTTGGCTATGTTCACCAGTGTCACATCTTGCCCCTTTGCAGTACTCCAGATGAGATAACATTTCCATTTTGCTGCATAATTCTTTCTTGTTGAAGGTCTACGAGCCTCCAGGATTATGTCTTTAACCCTTTGGGATAAATTTGGGTTAATTGCTGTTATGTAATGTTCCAGGCAGTTTGGATGCAGGATGTTGCAGTTGTTCTGTGTCAGCAGTAATGGGATCAGGGGCAGTGTCGATATTTGTTCCCGAGACATGCTCCTCAGCAGTGGATAACAATGTTGTCTTGGCCAGTCTGGGGCTATCAGAATGATCCTCGGACCTTCCTCTTTGATCTTGAGAAGCACCTTGTGCATCAAAGGAAGTGGTGGGAATGCGTATGCTGTCAGGTTTTTCCAACTGAAGGATAGTGAGTCCATCTTCCAAGCAAGTGGGTGGTAAGTCCTTGTGCAGAATTTCTTCAACTGGTGATTGAGTGGGGATGCAAACAAGTCTATTTGTGGTAATCCCCATTCTCTTGTGATGGTTTTGAAGATGTCCGGATGCAGCATCCATTCGTGGGCATCTGTTGTAGTTCTGCTTAATATGTCTGCTAGAATGTTTTCCTTCCCTTGTACATAAATTGCCTGTAACTGAATGTTGTAGCTCAGAGCCACATCCCATAGGTCCAGTGCCAGCCGGCATAGTGGGTATGAGTGTGTGCCTCCCTGCTTGTTGATGTACCACATAACTGTGGTGTTGTCTGACCTCATCAACAACTGGCCTTCTTGGAGAAGAGGTCTGAATGCCTGGATTGCTAATTTTTCTGCCATCATTTCTTTTAGATTTATGTGCAGATGCAGCTGGTCTTGAGTCCATAGGCCTTGAATGCACTTGTCCATCATGTGTGCCCCCCAACCGAGGTCTGAGGCATCTGTCGTGATAGTTTGTCTTGGTTGGCTTTTGCAGAAGGGCAGTCCTGTGTTTGATTGACAGGCCTGAGCCCACCATAAGAACTCTTGCTTCAGGCATGGGATCATTGGAATTTTGGTTTCCAGGCTGTGCTTGTGTTGAGACCTCAAATTCTTTAGGTACCACTGTAGCTTTCTCATATGAAGCCTGGCATGAGGGACCAGTATTATGCAGGATGCCATGAAGCCTAGAGCTTGTAGCACTTTCCTTGCAGTTAGATGGCTCTGCTTTGTTAATGCCAAGAAATAGAGAGGAAGTTGCTCTTTCTTTTCTGCAGTTAGAAATGCCATTTGTTTTGATGTGTCCAGTTCTGCACCCAGAAAGGTTATTATTTGGGATGGAATCAGCCTTGACTTTTTTGTATTGACTGTATATCCCAGGGCTTGTAGCAGGTAGATGACTCTTTGTAAGTCTTCTGTTAATTTGTTTTGTTGTCCGCTTGTATCAGGCAGTCGTCCAGGTAGGGATAGATTTGAATTCCCTGAAGTCTGCAATGAGCGATTACTGATGCCAGGCATTTCGTGAACACTCTGGGCACAGTAGATAAGCCAAAGGGCAATGCTGAGAATTGATAATGCTCTGATCCTGCAAGAAATCTGAGGTATCTTCTGCAAATTGGTCTTATGGGGACGTGCAGGTATGCCTCCTTGAGATCTAGAGTTACCAGCCAAGACTCCTTGCCCAGCATGGGAAGAAGCTGCTGTAGGGTCAGCATTTTGAATTTTGGAACAATGAGGAATGTGTTTAAAGCGGACAGGTCTAGAATAGGCCTCCATTTGTTTTCTTTTCTTGGTACCAGAAAGAGCCTGGAGTAAAATCCCTTCCCTTGCTCCATAAATGGTACCTTTTCCACAGCTCGCATTCTTAATAATTGAGATATTTGTTTTAGAGCTTCTGCCCTTTGAGAAGGTGGTAGGTTTGGCATTCCTCTCTTTCCTGGTAGTGTATGGAAATGGAAACTGTAACCTTTGTATATAGTCTGCAAAATCCATTTTTCTCTTGTAATGCAGTGCCAGTTTCTTGAAAATAATGTTAGCTTTCCGCCTAAGGGTGCTTCTAGTTGTTCCCTGGTAGGTGCCACCGCCAAGTCACTGTGATTGAGTTGTTGTAGTGGTGGTGGCTGTATCCATGCCTCGTTGGTTGTTACCCTGCCACTGGCGACCCCTGTAGGCACCCCTGGATTGGTTTCTGCCTCTAGAGCGCCTATTCCTGCCTCTTTGTGTCTTAGAGGAGTCCTGAAAGGACCAATTCTTGGAGGGCCAATTCCTGCTAAACCTTGGAGGTTGAACTTGTAAGAAATCTTTTACTGTTTGCACAGATTTTGCTTTCTCTTCCATCTTTTTTAGTACCTGCTGTGCGGGGACACCAAATAAATTGACCTTGTCCATAGGTGCATCCAAAAGCTTAGATTTGACATGGTCTGGTAATGCCTGCTCTTTCAACCATGCATGCCTCCTGATAACTGTGCCAGTCATGGCTGACCTAAAGGAAGCCTCCAGTGCATCATAGCCACATTTTAAAGAATGGTTACTAACCTGCTGTATGTTATGTAACATTTCTTGAACATACTTTTTATCTAAAGATTCTTCAGAGGACAGCTTTTTAGTCAACTGGTCAAGCATAAACTCTTGATATTGAATCATATGAAATTGGCAGTTCAAAGCTCTAGCTGACAAGGTAGCAGAGGTGTAAACTTTTTTACCCCATCTCTAAGGACCTGGATTCCCTTTCAGAGGGGAGGGGATTTTTAGAAGAAGTAGCTGCTACAGCTTTAGGGCCCTGGGAGATAGTCTCTGGATCTGCAAAAGGGGCCTTATATAAGTGGTGATGAGTGTCCGGGACCCTGTAGTACCTATCTGGCTTAGCAGGAGCCGGAGGTAAAGTATCAGGAGTAGTGCAAGCATCATTAAATGCATCATCAACAACAGACAGAACTGGAGGAATAGCTAAAGGCCTATGCTGTGGCAAGTGTAGAAAGGTCCTAAGCCTTTTTCTAGAGTCTGAGAAATCTTGGCCCTGCCACTGAAATTGTTCCCTCATAGCATGCAAGGTTTCCCCAAAGGAAAATTCCTCAGGAGGAGAGGCTGTAGGGATGGACTCCTCAGCATCAGAGTCTTCGTAAGGAGAATAAGAAGCCTCAGGAGGGTCTGTATGTTCTGAATCATCAGAGGAATCATCTGTGGCTACTGGCTCAGGGGGCTCTGCTCTAGGCCTCTTTTCTGGAGGAGGGAGAGAGGCCCTGTCTGGATGAGGCTGGGATCCACGAATTAAAGAGATGAGATCCTCTGCCAAAGAAAGCATATGGGAGCTGGTGCTGGGCCTGTGAGAGGGGGGCTTGGCGGGCCCAGGTTTTGAAGCTTTGGCTGCTTTAGCCCTGGCAAAGGCCTTAACAGACATAGCTGGAGGAGGCCTAGCAGCTCCACGTGTAGGGGTAGAAATATCTAGGGGAATGGTGTCAGATAAATCCTGTGAAATCGCAACAGAAGGTTGGATTTCAAAAGCCGTTTCTACCAGGAGAGAAGAGGCCTCGGTAGAAGGCAAGTTATCGGCTGTAGAAAGAACCGCTTGCTCGGTTTCGGCCGAAACCGAGACACTCGTGGTTTGCTTAACCGCGGTTTCAGCTGAAACCGCGGACCGCGAGTGTCGGTCCTTTTCTTTGCGCTTTTTGGTTATTTGCGTAGTCGGAGGATCCGACGGCATAATGTAGGCAAAATCGAGCGAAAATCTGTTCAGCAAAGTCCGGCGGCGTCTAAGCGTCCGTCGGTTAAAAGAAGCACAGGCTAGACAAGCTGCTACGTCGTGGTCTGGGCCTAAACAATGTATGCAATAGGAGTGGAAATCTTTATGAGGTATTTGTTTCCCACAAGATAAACAGTTATTAACTTTCTCTGACATCGGCTGAGGCAAGAAAGAGTCCCCAACGGGGTACTTAGCTTTATAGAAGTCTTCGAAGTAGTATTCGGTAGTAGTAATCTCTGGATCTGACCGACTGGCACTTGCGAACAGCTTCTGCTTGCGCCACGGCAAGAAAGACTGGGGAAAATGGCGTCGGCTGATGCCTTTATACCCGAAGAACTGCCGCAATGACGTCGGGTGAAGTGCGACACCAGCCAAAGCCAGACCCAGACTTTGGAATCCGGCCGACCGAAGGGCTGCCTGACGACAGGACAACCCATTTGTAAGGACTGCAGATGCATCCTTGAAGGACATCTACTGCAGCTGTATTAGCACTCGAACATCTACATTTATGGTAGGTACAAAACTGTATTATGTTCATCGTGCATACAGCTGCAGTAATCACAGATGGGTAGAGTCCCAAAGCTATGCATAGGGTGGTAGGTACTATGAGGAACTGGGTTGAGCCAGAATGCCCTGCAAAACAGCAGTGGCAAAGCCTGCTCTTGTTCTGGAATATAAGGGCAGGTGGTAGTGTTTTGTGAAGGTATGTACAGAACTCCAAGTGGCTGCCTCCAAAATGTCTTTAGTAGGAACACCTCTGAGGAAGGCTGTAGAGGTGGCTGTGGCCCTGGTGGAGTGAGATCTGATACCAGTAGGGACAGGTTTCCCATGACAGGAATAACAAAACCGTATGCAGTGGCCAATCCACTTGGAAATGGTCTGTTTTGTAACTGGTTTCCCTTGAGCTCCTACGGCATAGGACACAAAAAGTTGTTCTGATTTCCTGAAGGACTTTGTTCTGTCCAAATAATAACGTAGCTGCCTATGGATGTCTAAAGAGTGCAGCAGCCTTTCCCCCCTGTTTTGAGGGTTAGGATAAAAGGTAGGTAGGTGTATGGCTTGATTTAAGGCTACCCGGGATACCACTTTTGGCATAAAAGATGGGTTGGTACGAAGGGAAACCCTGTCTTGATGGAAAATGAGGAATGGCTGCACCGCCATGAGGGCCTGTAATTCAGAAACCCTACGAGCTGAAGTGATGGCCAGAAGGAAAGCAGTTTTCCAGGACAAATATTGCAAATCTGTTGAGGCAGCAGGTTCAAAAGGAGGCAAAGTTAATTTTTCTAGCATGTAATTAAGGTCCCAGGCTGGTATTGGTTGCTTCCTTGGAGGTCTTATATTCTTAGCCCCTCTGAGGAACTGTCGTAAGAGTGGGTGAGGGAATAAAGGAGGATCCGTGTTGAATTCTGCAGAAATGGCTGAGGCATGAATCTTCATGGACGAAAATGGGAGCCCACTGTTCAGTAGTTCAGTTAGGTACTGTAAAACCTGAGGCAAGTTCAATTTTCTAGGGTCCTGGCCTTTTTTCTCATTCCAACAGCAGAACTGCTTCCATTTTGCGGAGTAAGCTTTTCTAGTAGATGGTCTTCTGGCCTCCAAAATGACATCCTGCACCTCCTTGGAGAGTAGGGTCTGTTGTGGTGTTAAGGAATTTTCCATGCAGCGAGGTTGAGTGTTTTCAGCTGACTGTGAAGAGTTTTGTAGTTGTTCTGAGTCAGCAGAAGAGGTATTGGAGGCAGGGACCAGGGGGGAGAATTCGTTAGGCTCTTCAGGAGTGGATACCAGTGTTGCCTTGGCCAATCTGGAGCAATCAGTATCATCCTTGGTTTGTCTGTTCTTGCTTTCAGTAGTACCTTGGGCAGAAGAGGCAGAGGTGGGAATGCATAAACTGTCCATGCTGTCCAACAGAATGAAAGGGCGTCCACTTTCCAGGCCTTTGGATGGAAGGTCCTTGAACAAAACTTTTCCATTTGATGGTTCCTGTGGGAGGCAAAAAGATCTATGTCCGGCCTCCCCCACGCTTGGATTATCTCTGTAAACACCAGAGGATGTAACTTCCATTCGTGTGGATCTGTCATATTTCTGCTTAGAGTCTGCCAGTGTGTTTTCCAGCCCTGGCACGTACTGTGCTTGGAGTTCGATTTGTCTTTCCAGAGCCAAGTTCCAAAGAGTCATGGCTAGTCTGCACAAGGGGTATGAATGGGTTCCTCCTTGTTTGTTTATGTACCACATTACTGTGGTGATGTCTGTTTTTATCAGCAATTGTCCTGGATGCAGGAAGTCCTTGAAAGCTGTGATTGCATTTATTACTGCCAGCATTTCTTTTTGATTGATGTGCAGGTGCTTTTCCTTTTGGGACCATCTGCCCTGAATGCACTTGTCCTTCATGTGCGCCCCCCAGGCGTAATCTGAGGCATCTGTTGTTATGACTTGTTTTGCTTGAGGCTTGCAGAATGGAAGGCCTGTGTTTACTTGACATGCTTGGGCCCACCATAGAAATTCCTTTTGCAAGCATGGGATTATTGGTATAATTGCTTCCAAACTGTAACTGTGTTGAGACCATAGATTTTTTAGGTACCATTGAAGTTTCCTCATATGCAATTTTGCACATGGGATTAGAAGTATGCAAGATGCCATGAATCCCAGAGCCTGCAGGATTTTCCTTGCAGTAAGCCTGGTACTTTTTGCTAGTGTTTTGAAGTACTGAGATAGTTGCCCTTGTTTTTCTAGCATAAGATATGCCATCTGGGTGTTTGTGTCCAAGCTGGCACCCAGGAAGGTTATTTTCTGAGATGGTGTTAACCTTGATTTCTCCTTGTTGATGGTATATCCCAGAGAAAGCAGTAACCGTGTCACATATGCCAGATGTTCCAGTAGTATGTGTTTGCTGTCCGCTTGGATCAGGCAGTCGTCCAGATAAGGGTAAATTTGTATCCCTTGAAGTCTGCAGTAGGCGATCACTGTTGCCAGGCACTTTGTGAATATTCTGGCAGTAGATAAGCCAAAGGGCAATGCAGAGAATTGATAGTGGATTGAACCTGCAAGAAATCTGAGGTATCTTCTGCAGCTTTGTCTGATTGGGACATGCAGGTATGCCTCCTTGAGGTCCAATGTTACCAGCCAAAACTCCTTGCCCAGCATGGGAAGAAGTTGCTGTAATGTGAGCATCTTGAATTTTGGTACGATCAGAAATGTGTTTAGGATGGATAAGTCCAGAATGGGTCTCCAGTCGGTTCCTTTTCTTGGTACCAGAAAGAGTCTTGAATAAAAACCTTGACCTTGTTGGTGCGTAGGTACCTTTTGTATAGCTCTCATTTTTAGGAGCTTTGAAATTTGTAATTGTGCCTCTGCCCTTTGATTTTGTGGCAGGTTTGGCATGCCTCTCATTTTGGAAGAGTGTGAAATTGAAATTTGTAGCCTCTGTTTATAATGTCCAATATCCATTTGTCTGTTGTGACAATATGCCAATTGCTGGCAAATAATGCTAGTTTCCCTCCCAAAGGTGCTGCCAGCTGAAACTTGCTTGGCATGGAAATGAGGGAGTCATTGGTTTTGCTTCCTGTATTGTTGTGCACTATCTTCACCACCTCTTGGTGCTGTAGATTGCCATTGTCTGCCTCTATATGATCCTTGTGATTGCCCTCTGCCCCTTGTGCGTCTGTATCTACCTCTTTGGGGCTTGTCAGTGGCTGGAAAGGACCAGTTTTTTGAAGGCCAATTTCTGCTAAAACGTGGTGGTTGGACCTGTAATAAAGCCTTGACAGTTTGCATAGATTTGGCTTTTTCTTCCATTTTCCGTAGTATTTCCTCAGCAGTAGTACCAAATAGTACCTCCTTTTGTAAAGGAGCATCAAAGCTTAGCTTTCACATGGTCAGGCAAATTTTGTTCCCTAAGCCAGGCGTGTCTGAATGACTGATCCTGTAGCAGCCGCTCTACTGGAGGCCTCTAGGGCATCATAACCACATTGTAAGGTGTGTTTACCCACTTGCTCCGCACTATGCATCATATCCTGTAACTCTTTTAACTCTGGTTGTTCAGGTTGAGACATTTTGTTCCTTAATAGTGATAACAGGTATTGTTGATATTTAATCATATGAAACTGACAGTTTAAGGCCCTCATGGCTAGGGTGGCCGAGGTATATACCTTTTTACCCCACCTTTCTAGAGATCTGGATTCCCTTTCTGCAGGAAGTGGATTCTTGGCCGTGGAGGCCTTTAATCCCTTGGGGCCCTGTGAAATGGTTTCAGGGTCAGCATTATGGCCTTTGTAGAGAAATTGGTGAGAACTGGGTACTCTGTAATACCTATCAGGTTTTACTGGTGCAGGAGGCAGAGAATCAGGGTTAAGGCAAGCCTCCGAGTAGACATCTAGAACATCCAAAACAGGGGGTATAGCCAGAGGCCTATGCTGAGGTAACCAAAGAAATTCCCTAAGCCTTTTCTTGGAATCTGAAAAGTCTTGGCCTTCCCAATGGAAGTGTTCCCTCAAGGTGTGCAAGGTTCCCCAAAGGAAAAATCCTCAGGAGGGGATACAGAAGGGATGGACTGTTTTGCATCCGAATCCTCAAAAGGAGAGTAAGATTGTTCCTCTGCATCAGAATGTTCTGATAAAATGGATCTCTGATCAGATGAGTGACATTCTTCCTCCACTCTGGGTCTCTTGTCAGGAGGGGGCTGAGAACCTCTGATAAGAGTAATTAGATCCTCAGCCATTTTGAGCATCTGTTTCTTAGGCATGTGTCCAGGGGATGGGCCCTGTGGAACAGGCCTCTGGGATGCCTGGCTGCTTTGGATTTAGTAAAGGCCTTAATTGAAAAAGCAGATGAGGGCCTAAATACACCTTGGGTGGAAGTGGACCTGTCCACATTAGTAGGCTCGACAATAGCAGGGGCTTCGGTTGTAGTCTGGGAAAGGGCCGAGGACCCAGCGGTCTCGGGTACAGAGGACACCGCCAAAGGAGTGTCGTCGGTAGTCAGGGACTGCAAAGGCGTCTCGCTGAGTACCGGACCACGTGTAGCCTGTTTTGGCGTGGTGTCTGCGGGGACCGAGGGCCTCGCGTGTCGGTCCTTTTCCTTGCGTTTTTTGAACAAAACGGTAGTCGGAATGTCCGACGACATTTTATAGTCAAAAGCTTTGCCAAAGTAGTGTTGGGCGAACTCCCGGCGGCTTGATAGTGCGTTTATTGAAGGTAGCGCAAAAGCGACAGCCCGAGACGTCGTGGTCTGGGCCCAAACAAGGTATGCAAAGGGAATGGAAATCCTTATGCGGTATTTGCTTCCCACAAGAAATACAATTATTAACTTTTTCTGACATCGGTCTGAGGCAAGAAAAGGTTCTAACGGGTACTTAGCTTTAATGAAGACTTCGGTTCCAATTATTTTCGTAATTCAGGAGCTGGCCGACCGGCACTTGTGAACTGCTTCTGCTTCAGGCACCGCGCAGCAAAAAAGACTGGAGAACATGGCGCCGGCTGTGTCTTTTATACTCTGGTCTTCCTGACGTCAGAAGAGTAAGCGACGACAACCGACGCCGGACCAAGACTTTGGAATTCGGCCGACCGAGGGACCACCTGACGGCTGAAAACCCATCTGTGATTACTGCAGCTGTATGCACGATGAACATCACTATAAACCTAAATGAATGGCAAAGGCTAGATCTCAATTGCTTACTGCAATGTAGGAAGATGGCACCAATGGGTATGTGGTAAGAAAAACTGAACCAAGAAAAATGCTTCTACAGGCTTAAAGGGTCTGGAATAGGGGGTACACTACACACATAATGAATGCTTATAGACACCACAAATGAAATAAAGACACCACGACCATTCACATGGAGAGTTCTGAAAAGTTATGGTTGAATAGGAACACTATCCCATGATCATAAATGCCAAGAACAGACTAACCATAGTTGGTAACATAGGTGTCATATACACCAGTGCTGGGAATGGGCGTGTGGAATGTACCACTCCTGGAGGAGTCTGGGTAGTTAGCAAAAGGCTGGCATGATAAAAACTGACATTGTATAATCAATTAAGCAGGCACAAAAATTGCTGTCCACAATGCTGAGATCACCAACTAGCTTGGAGAAAAAGCATCTGCTAGAAAGCATAGAAAAAGACTCTCGGCATTCCAGAGGACAAGGGCAGAACCCCATACAGGAATACCTGCACAGAATACCACAGCTAACTATTCATACTATGGCAGTCAGCATGGGGTTTGGTCCACCAAACTTGGTAGAGTTACCTGCATAACTAAAAAGTACAGTTTTGTACCTACCATAAATGTAGATGTTCAAGTGTTCACCCTGCTGCAGTCATCACACTTGGGTTATCCTGCTGTCAGGCGGCCTCCACAGTCGGCCCGAATTCCAAAGTCTTGGTCCGGCGTCGGTTGCTGTCGCTTCTTCCCTGACGTCAGTGCGCCAGGGGTATATTAGAGGCATCCAACGCCATTTTCTTCAGTTTTTCTTGTCCAGATGTCAGGTGCCCCCAAAAGGTAGGCAAAATATATATTAATATTATATATATATATACACATATGGCTATATGAAAATAAAACAAAACCCTTACGTACAAGCAAATACACCACAGAGGTAGAATAGGATAAAGTGGTATAGATAAGTTCAGCTAGTTCAGAGGGGATGGGGGGAGGGTAGCCTGGACTGCAGCAGGGTGAACACTCTAACATCTACATTTATGGTAGGTACAAAACTGTACTATGTTCATCGTGTTACCCTGCTGCAGTCATCACACACGGGTTGAATCCCAAAACTAAGGAGGGGAGGTGGAGTCAAACAGGGATGAAGGAAGCTAGTAGGCCCTGCAAAACTGCAGTGGCAAAACCAGCTCTAGTCTTAGAGTAAAGAGGTAAGTGATAGTGTTTGGTGAAGGTGTGCACTGAACTCCAAGTAGCAGCTTCCAGACTATCCTTGGTTGGCACTCCCCTGAGAAAGGCTGCTGATGTAGCTGTAGCCCTGGTGGAGTGGGACCTAATGTTAGCAGGTACTGGTTTCCCATGATGTGTGTAGCAGAAACGTATGCAATGTCCTATCCATTTAGAAATGGTCTGTTTTGAGATGGCTTTTCCTTGTGATCCTGTAGCATGGGCTACAAAGAGCTGGTCAGTTTTTCTGAAAGCCTTAGTTTTATCCAAGTAGTAACGTAATTGCCTGTGAATGTCCAAAGAGTGCAGGAGTCTTTCTCCTCTGTTCTGGGGATTTGGGAAGAAGGTGGGCAAGTGAATGGTTTGGTTTAGGGCCACACTGGATACCACCTTTGGCATAAAGGAAGGATTAGTTCGTAGAGAAACTCTGTCTTGATGAAAAATGAGGAAAGGTTCCACTGCCATTAGTGCCTGTAGCTCTGAAACTCTTCTAGCTGAGGTTATTGCTAGTAGTAGGGCAGTTTTCCATGAAAGAAATTTTAAATCAGTTGAAAAAGCTGGTTCAAAGGGCGGCAGTGTAAGCTTTTACAGGCCAAAGTTGAGATCCCAAGTAGGTGTTGGAGCTCTCCTTGGCGGTCTTAAGTTCTTAGCCCCTCTGAGGTAATGTCTTAGGAGTGGATGTGAAAATAAAAGGAGAATCCGTGCTGTAATGAGCTGAAATTGCTGAGGCGTGGATCTTAATAGATGAAAAGGAAAGTCCTTTGTGTAACATCTCAGTTAAATATTGTAGAATCTGAGGAATGTTCGGCTCCAGGGGATTTAGGCCTTTAGCCTGGTTCCAGGCGCAAAATCTTTTCCATTTGTCTGAGTAGGTTTTCCTGGTGCTGGGTCTCCTGGCCTCCAGAATGACATCCATAACAGCTTTGGATAAAGGTGTTGGCTGGTTGTTTAGGTAATTTGCCATGCAGCCAGGTTTAAAGTCTTGAGCTGGCTGTGTAGAATCAAACTGTCTCGCTGGGTGAGCAGGTGAGGAATTTGTGGCAAAATCCATGGTGGGCCCTGGGACATGTTCCTTAAAATTGGATACCAATGTTGGCGTGGCCAGTCTGGTGCAACGAGAATCATTTGTGGCCTCTCTAATCTGACTTTCAGCAGTACCTTTGCTAGAAGAGGCAGTGGAGGGAAGGCATACACTGTTAATGCTTTCCAACGGAATGAGAGGGCGTCCAGTTTCCAAGCTAGTGGATGGAAGGTCCTTGTGAAAAATATTTGCAGTTGGTGGTTGTGGGGGCTTGCAAACAGATCTATGTCTGGGCGTCCCCATTTTTGAGCTATCATTGCAAATACTTGTGGATCTAGTTTCCATTCATGTGGATCCATGATGTTTCTGCTTAGGTCGTCTGCCAATGTGTTTTTCTTTCCTGGCAGGAATTGTGCTTGTAATTGAACCTGGTAAGACAGTGCAGTGTTCCACAAGGTCATTGCTTGCCTGCATAGATGGTAGGAATGTGTGCCCCCTTGCTTGTTTATGTACCACATAACTATGGTGTTGTCTGTCCTTAGTAGTAGTTGCCCTGGGTGTAGAAGGTCCTTGAAAGCTGTTAGGGCATTCTGCACTGCTAGCATTTCTTTTTGATTGATATGCAGGTGTCTCTGATATGTAGTCCATTCGCCCTGAATGCACTGTCCTGCCATGTGTGCTCCACAGGCACAGTCCGATGCATCTGCTGTCACAGCTTGCCTGGCTATGGGTAAAGGTGAAAGGCTGACCCTTGTTGAGGTGACATGCCTGTGCCCACCATAGAAACTCCAGTTGAAGGCAGGGAATGAGTGGAATCATTGTTTCCAAGCTGTGGCAGTGCTGAGTCCATACACTTTTCAGGTACCATTGTAATTTCCTCACATGCAGTTTTGCAAATGGTATTAGTAGTATGCAAGATGCCATGAATCCCAAGGCCTGCAGAATTTTTCTTGCAGGGAGTTGGGTCTTTGTTGCCATTATTTTGAAATATTGAAACAGCTGTCGTTGTTTGTCTGGCGTGAGGACAGGAGGTGGGTGGATCCCTGAGTTAAGAGAGAATATTAGAAGCAGGTGAAGCACTTAATAAAAGTTGTCGAATATCTCTCAGCTATTTGGCTAGTGATTTTCTTCAGTTGGACACATTTTGGATCCTTCAAACCAAGTCCTGTCACCTGTGGTGGTTTTTAAGCTCTGGCGTGAGATAAGCCATCTGGGCCGTTGTATTCAAGCTGGCACCCAGGAATGTTATGTTTTGTGAGGGCACTAGTTTTGATTTCTTTTCGTTTACTGTGTACCCTAGGCAACTTAGAAGGTGTTTGACAAATGCTAGATGCTGTAAAAGAATGTCCTTGCTTTCTGCTTGAATAAGACAGTCATTTAGGTATGGGTATATTTGAATTCCTCTTTGTCTGCAGTATGCAATTACTGGTGCCAGGCATTTTGTGAAGACCCTGGGCGCAGTAGATAAGCCACAGGGCAGTGCAGAGAATTGATAATGCGTTGAACCTGCAATGAAGCGGAGGTATCTTCTGCAATTTTGTCTTATAGGGACATGCAAGTATGCCTTCTTGAGGTCCAAAGTGACTAGCCAAGCATTCTTGCCCAGCATGGGAAGAAGCTGCATTAGTGTTAGCATCTTGAATTTTGGCACTTGCAGATAGGTGTTCAGAATTGAAAGATCCAGAATGGGTCTCCATGCTTTGTCCTTTCTTGGAACTAGGAAGAGTCTTGAGTAAAATCCTTGTCCTTCCTCCTGTGTAGGTACCTGTTGAATGGCTCTCATGTTCATGAGAGCTGTAATTTGTTTTTGTGCCTCTGCCCATTGATTTGGTGGCCAGTTTGGCATTCCTTTGATCCTTGGTAAGGTATGAAAGTGGAATCTGTATCCTTGAGAGACAACGTTTAGAACCCATTTGTCTTTTGTGATGATGTGCCAGTTGTCTGCAAAAAATGCTAGTTTTCCTCCCAAGGGTGTTGCCAGGAGAGATTTGCTTGGTAGTTTGAGGATAGAGTCATTGTGTCTGCCTTCTGCTAGCTTGGGGCCTGTCTTCACCTCCTTTCTGGGTAGCAGAACCCCATTGGCGAGGTTTGTAAGGGCCTTGTGATGACCTCTGCCTCTTGGGCGTCTGTATTTGCCCTTCTGTGATCTGTCTGAAGCTGGAAAGGACCAATTTTTTGTTGGCCAATTTCTGCTGAAGCAAGGGGGTTGTACCTGCACGAAATCCTTGACCGTTTGCATAGATTTAGCCTTATCCTCCATTTTCTTTAAAACCTCTTCTGCTTTGACACCAAATAATACATCTTGTTGTAAAGGTGCCTCTAATAATTTTGCTTTAACATGGTCAGGGAGGGTTTGCTCTTTTAACCAAGCATGTCTATAAATGAAAGAGCCAGTAACAGCTGCTCTGCAGGAAGCTTCCAATGAATCAAATCCACATTGTAAAGTATGCTTGCCCACCTGTTCAGCTGCACGCAACAGATCCAGCATTTCCTTGAATCCAGGCTGTTCTGAATGTTTTTGCTTTAACTGAGACATCAGGAATTGTTGATATTTCAACATGTGAAACTGGCAATTCAATGCTCTCATAGCCAGAGTTGCAGAGGTGTACATTTTCTTTCCCCATCTATCTAGGGCTCTGGAATCTCTTCCAGAGGACACAGAATTTTTAGCCATAGAAGCTTTTGCTCCCTTAGGACCCTGGGATATGGTTTGTTGGTCAGCTATAGGGCTTTTATAAAGGAATTTGTGTGAGTCAGGAAAATATACAGACGACGGATAGTGCGCTGATTAAATAAGGCACAAAACCGAGAGCAAGGTACTTCGTGGTCAGGGCCTAGGCAAGGAATATAGTACGAATGAAAATCTTTGTGAGGTATTTGCTTTCCACAAGACATGCAATTATTAACCTTTACTGACATCGGTAAGGAGCAAGAAAAAGTTTCCCCAACGGGGTACTTAGCTTCAGTTGAAGACTTCGGATCTGAAACTCGAAAACAAAAATTTCAGGAGTCGGCCGACCGGCACTTGCGAACTGCTTCTGCTTTGGGCACCGCACAGCAAGAAAGACTGATGTAATGGCGTCAGCTGCATGTTTTACACCCCTGATGACCTGACGTCACAGAAGAAGGGACAGCAACCGACGCAGGACCCAAGACTTTCTTAATCAGGCCGACTGAGGGCTACTGCAAGCAGATAACCCGAATGTAATGACTGCAAGAGTGAAGCACGAAGAACATCTGATAGTGCATGTAGCCTGCTCTGAAGCGTAGGCATTTTCTGCAAGATTCCCTTATTGGGATGTGCAGGTAAGCTTCCTTTAAATCCAATGTTGCCAACCAGGCATTTTTGCCTAGCATGGGAAGCAGCTGATGAAGAGTTAGTATTCTGAATTTTGGTATTACCAAAAAGGTGTTTAGGATAGACAGGTCTAGGATAGGACATCAGGAATGGTCTTTTCTGGGTACCAGGAAACGTCTTGAATAAAAACCTTGTCCCCATTCCTCTTCTGGGACAGATTGCATAGTCCTGATACTTAGAAGATTAAGAACCTGCTGTTGAGCCTCTGCCCACTGATTTGGGAATAGGTCTGGCCAACCATGTGGGGTTGGAAAGGAGTGGAAGTGGAATCTATATCCTTGGGAAAAAGAAGTTATGTACTCACCATAACGTTCCATCTGAGTAGGTAAACTTCATTTGTCAGCAACCTGTGGGTATCGGATCCATATTGGATCCGAGTTGGCAGCTTCAAACAGCTAAGATCCGAGCTCCAAGCTCCTCCCCTTACCCATAATCCCCTGCCATCCCTCTCTGACCTCAGATCGAGTTTGCTATAGTAAAACAGCATATTACAACAAAGGATCACCTGCAACTCCTAACCTGGTGTTATCCGGAGAAAAGGACAAGGAATCCTTCTAGGACGCACTATAGGTTAGGGGGATGGAGGGGTTATTGCTGACAAATGAAGTTTACCTACTCAGATAGAACGTTATGGTGAGTACATAACTTCTTTATCTGAAGTAGTTAACTTCATTTGTCCATCAACCTGTGGGACAGAGTCCCTAGCTACCCAAATTTGGGGGGTCCTCAGGGAAGGATATTCTGGAGCACTGCAGAGCCGAAGGATGCTCTCCCTCTGGAAATTAGATCCAACTTGCAATGGTTAATGAAAGTATGGGATGAAGCCCAAGTGGCTGCTGAACAAATGTCATCCAGGGACACTCTGGAGCAAAAGGCAGCAGAAGCAGAAATCGATAGAGTAGAATGAGCATGGACTCTTTCAGGTTCAGGTCTACCAGAACTCTTATATGCAAGAAGTACACATTGGGAAATCCATCTGGACAATGTAACTTTTGATACTGGTTTGCCCAAAGAGGGTCTTGCAAAGGGTACAAAGAGTTGCTCAGATTGCCTATGTTCAGCGGTCCTGTGCAAGTAGAATCTCAATTGCCTATGTACGTCCAGAGAATGTGATTTGTATTCACCCTTGTTTTGATAATTTGGAAAGAAAACTGGTAAATTAAAAGAGTGATTAATATTGGGCTCAGAAGCAACTTTGGGTAGAAAGGAGAGATTGGTTCTGAAGGAAACTCTCTTTATGGAAGACCAAGTACGGGGGTTTGGCGCAGAGGGCTTGAAGCTCCGAAACCCTTCCAGCCGAAGTGATAGCGATGAGAAAGGCCGTCTTCCAAGATAAGAATTTCAGATCCACCAAGGCTGCGGGTTCAAACAGAGGGGGGTCAAGGACTGGAGAACAAGGGTTCAATCCCATGGAGGGACTGCGTCTTTCACCGGAGGCCTTAAGAGGAAGGTGCTTTTTAAGAAGGTCTTACATAATTTGGAAGATGCTAAGGAACCGAGATCACTTCCCACATGATAATGGGAAATCGCAGCTAACTGGACTTTGACCGTGGAAGTGCTAGCACCTTGGTCGAATAAGGTTGACAAAAATTCTAACACCACTGGTATGGGAACTGTAAAGGGATCCAACTTTCTATGCTCCACCCAGATAGTAAAGTGTTTCCATTTGCTGTTATAAACCTTTCTCGTAGAAGGTTTATGAGCGGCCACTAAAATAGCCGTAACAGGGGACGGGATACCGGGAGTCCTAACTATTACTGGAACTGGATCAGCCAAGCTGTGAGCTTGAAGTTGTCCAGGTTTGGAGTTGGTAAACCCAGTGGGTGAGAGATCAGATCCGGGGTGGGATCTAGAATCCATGTAGGATTCACTAGATGAGACCAGAGGCATGGGAACCATGTTTGACGAGGCCAGAATGGGGCTATGAGGATCACTTTGCTCCCCAACCGACAGGCTTTCTGCAAGAATTTTAGCATTAGGGAAAGAGGAGGATAAGCATAAAGTAAACCGGATGGCCAAACATGCACCAGAGCGTCTCTGGGGATTGCCCTGGTGGGGGAATTAGAGCGAAGTAGTCGCTATCCTTTGCGTTCAAAGGAGACGCGAAGAGATCGCAGCAAGGTTGACCCCACTTGAGGAAGATTTGCTTCGCTATTCTGGGGTTCAGAGACCACTCGTACGGTGAGAGGATGGTTTGACTCAGCCTGTCTGCCAAAATGTTCGACCGACCCAGAATGTGCGTCGCTATGAGAAAGCGGTTGGTGGAGATCGCCCATTCCCAAACACTCATGGTCTCTTGACAAAGTGGGTAGGATCTGGTTCCCCCTTGTTTGTTGATATACCAGACCACTGACATGTTGTCTGTCTGAATTGCAACTGTCCCCAAGGGAAGAAGGGCCTGGAGTGCTTGCAACGCCAAAAGCACCGCTCTCATCTCTAGGACAATGATATGCAATAAGGTCTCTGAATGGGTCCACGTGCCTTGGACGGTTCTGCCCATACAGTGCCCCCCCCCCACCCTAGGCGAGAAGCGTCTGTGGTCATTGATATGCAATAAGGTCTCTGAATGGGTCCACGTGCCTTGGACGGTTCTGCCCATACAGTGCCCCCCCCCCACCCTAGGCGAGAAGCGTCCATGGTCACCGTAGTTAGAGGTGAAGACATAGAAAAGGGGCACCCTATCTGGAGGTCCGGTGACTGGAGCCACCAGAGCAGGGAATTCCTGCAAGCCCTGCTGAGGCGGATGGGTGAACTCAGTGGGCATAGCAGGATGGACCACTGAACCTGCAAGGTCCATTGTAGTACCCTCATGTTCAAGCGCGCTAAAGGTAGCAGATTGATCGTGGCCGCCATGGACTCTAGAGCCCTCAGAACCAATTCCGCTGGAGGAGCCGAGGATTGCAAAAGGGCCAGTACGTGGGGCTTCAGGGTACGAATCCGGTCCGGAGTTAAGAAGACTCTCAATAGGTTTGTGTCTAATTTGGCTCCTATGAAGTCTAAGATCTGGGTTGGATGAAGGGAAGATTTGTTGAGGTTGATTGTGATTCCCAGCCGGGAGGCCAGGTGGAGGAAGTAATCTCTGGCTGAACATAGTAGATGCCTGTTGGGGGTGGTCAGGAGCCAGTCGTCCAGGTAGGGAAAGACTTGTATTCCCTGGAGTCTCAGGTGGGCCGCTACTACGGCCAAAACTTTGGTGAACACCCTGGGGGCTGTGGTGAGACCAAAGGGGAGGGCCCTGAACTGGTAGTGACTGGCTCCTAGCCGGAAGCAGAGAAACCTTCTGGATCGTCTGTCCATCAATATGTGGTAGTACACATCCTTGAGGTCTATCGAGCACATCCAGTTGTTCTCCTGTAAGAGAGGGAGAACGGATTGAATGGTGACCATCCAGAACTTTTCTTTGGCCACTCACAGGTTTAGTAAGGACAGGTCGAGGATTGGCCTTAAGTCCCCTGTCTTTTTTGGCACCAGAAAGAACCTGGAGTAGAAGCCCGATCCGGACTGGTCTAAGGGGGCGCACTGGATCGCTCTTTTTTCTAGCAGCTGCTTTATTTCTGCGGCTGCTGCCTCCCTTTGATTGGGTGGGACATCGGGGAGGCTCCAAGGTCTGGGAGGGGGATTCAGAAAGGGGATTTTGTAACCTCCGGATATGATTTGAAGCACCTAGCGATCTGTTGTAATGGACTCCCAAACTGCTAGGTGCCTCGAGAAACGTCCCCGACTGCCTCCACACAGGAGCAGTCGGGTAACCCCTCAGGGCTGTTGCGCGGGCCGATCCGAAAAGGGTTCTCTCGACCAGAAATTCTTCGGTCCCCCTCTGCCTCTGGGCCAGCGTCCACCCTGTCATCCTCTGCCTCTGAGGGACGAGAGGTCTGGAGCGGAACGGGACTGTTGAGACTTCCGGAACCACATCTTCTTCTGTCCCCTTTGGTTCCTGGAGAAGGACCTCTGGGGAGCCGAGAAGCGGACTCCGACAGCAGACGTCTTCCAGTTTTTCTCGCTCTGGACCAGCGTGTCGTGGACGGTCTTGCCAAAAAGTGAACAACCGCCAAACGGGGCATTTGCGAAGGACGCCTTGAAGGGTTCCGCAAAAATCGCAGAGGCGGAGCCAAGCATGTCGTCTCAAAACAACGCCCGCTCCACTAGCTCTAGCGGCTCCTTCTGTAGCATGGGAGACGAGCCGCATAGAAGAGTTCGAGATGGACTTCAGAGTGGCAATTCGAGCTGAGAATACCTTCTTATCATCCTCAGTCGACATGGACTCTGGGGGCGACCCGGCGTATTCCTTGATGAGATCCCGCTGGAGTCGTATGACGTGTGCCATATAGTTCAGCGACCTTACCGCGAAAGTAGCTGAAGCGAACATCCGCTTCCCCAGGCAGTCCATCGTCCGAGACTCCTTGTCAGGAGGATGGACCGAGGAACTCTCCTGGGCCAGTTCCTTCTTGGTGGCAGCCGCCACCAACATGGCATCTACAGGAGCATCCTTGCTCCATACCGTCCTATCAGTGGGGGGGGGCTAAGGATTTTATCCGGTCTCTTGCAATGGGCTCAATAGTGTCCGGTTCCTTCCATGCCCTGATAGTAATGAGATCTACCAGGGGATCGGCGGGAGGGGACACCCAAGAGGTAGATGGGCCTGCGTCAAATGCCTCCAGAAACACAGACTCGTCCGAGGAAGGCTTTTGGGCTGACCATCCCTCACTAATTCAAAGCATTTCCATAGGGGGTGAGCTTGGGGAACCTTCCCCTTCCTCTAAGTCCGTGTCTTCTGTCAAAGACTCAGGTGAGTCCAAGTGCCTCCTCTTGCACTTACGTTTGTGAGGGACCTCCTCGGGGGGGGCTGTCCGAAGAGGCCTCACCAACCACATCTTGCTCCTCTAAGGGAACCATCCAGGACGTAGGCGCAGGCTGTTCCTGGGGCCGGGTGATGGAAGGTAGGCCCGTCTGAGAGAGTGCAGGGTGGACCCGTAGTCAGAGCCTGGGGCCTCGACAATACCCTCTCCACATCGAACGCCGAGGGAGAACTGCTCTCTCTAGGATCCAAGAGCAGCCCCCTCGGATCTGATGTGTGGATCGGGGCTGGCGCCGAAGCAATCGGATCCGAAGGGCCAGTATGCTCCGACAGAGACGGAGCCGAAGACACACTGACACCTCCAGATCCGAAGCTCAGCTCTCGGCTCAGAGAGCTCGGATCCGAAAAGGGACCCGACAAACTCGAGGGCGCGGTCTGAGCCGAAGTACGAAGCACTATCGGCGCCGAACCCCCCCCCCCGGCTCCTATGCAACCCGGATCCGAAGGCTCAAAACCCCAAAAGTGGGTCGGAGAAGGAGCAATCGGGGAGAAAAAAGGGGTCGAGCTCCCCCTCGGAGGGGGGGGGAGGCATGAGCACTCCCATCTGCAGCTGGGCCTGGAGGAACCTACGCATCATCCGGTCCATATCTGCATCGGACAAGCTTCGGGTGGACCTAGAAGAGGCCACCGAGGTGGGCCGGGAGTGCCGCCTCGATGACCTCGAAGGAGACCGGGTCTCCTCCTCCGGCTCTGGAGAGAAGCGAGGTGAATGGAGCCGGGAAGAAGGCCCGGAAGCCCTGGAAAGGCAGCTTGTTTAGCCGGTGGAACCGAAGAGGAAGACTCGGCCCGCCGCTTGTGCTGTCTATCTTTCTTCTTCTCCTGCCTAGCTTCCCTCTCCTCCTGGCCTAAGGTGGGAGGTTGAGTCCCGGCCAGGGAAGCAGGGGTGGAAGGGGGCACTGTGCCACCAAGGGAGAGGAGGTCGAAGCCGAATCCGGGGGCAAAAGTACCGCCAGAATCAACTTCGACCTCCTGTCTTTTAGGGCCCTGGGGTTTAAGGCTGCACAAATAGTGCAGCCTGAGGAAAGGTGGACAACCCCAAGGCAAATAACACACCAAGTGTGGCCAACCGCTGGGGATAGCTTATGGCCACACTCTGTGCATTTAGAGAAAAAAGTTTTTGGGGCCTCGGACATAGTTAAACTAAAAGCAACACAAGGCCCAACACACATGCCTTCACACACACGGGGAGGAATAAACTACACTAAAAATAACGAGATAATAATATTATAACTAAAGTATTTTAATACTAGGGAGCAACACACACAAGCAATATCAGACTATAAGAAAAGTTAGAAAAAAAAAAAAATTTTCTCACAGAACGACTAACTCCCACACCTGGAACTCGTTCAAAGCTGCTGATTCAACCGTGGCAAACGAGATCTGGGGTCAGAGAGAGATGGCAGGGGATTATGGGTAAGGGGAGGAGCTTGGAGCTCGGATTTTAGCTGTTTGAAGCTGCCGGCTCAGATCCGATATGGATCCGATACCCACAGGTTGATGGACAAATAAAGTTAACTACTTCAGATACTATATTTAGAACGCATTTGTCTTGGGTAATGAGTTCCCAGTTTTTTGCACGCAAGGCGATCCTTCCCCCTAAAGGAACTGTCAGTTGAGCAGGGCTTGGAAGGTTTTAAGTCAGCGTGACAGTTTACTATAGGGGGTGTCTTACCACTTCCAGCTTTGGAAGTGGGAGCCCCCCACTGCTTAGGCCTGCGAGTACCTTGAGACTGAAGCCTGGGTGGTCTGCTGGTCCTGGGTTTGGACTGAGAAGACCTGCAAGAGACAGGAAAGGACCAATTCTTAGAAAGGCCAGTGCCTACTAAATCTGGGAAGCTGTACTTGCAGGAAATCTTTAACAGTTGGCATAGATTTAGCTTTTTCCTCCATCTTTTTTAAGTACATTTTCTGCTTTGATGCCATACAGGCAGTCTTGGTTTAAGGGAGGATCCAGTAATTTGGATTTAACATGATCTGGCAAAGTTTGCTCCTTAAGCCAAGCATGCCTTCTAAGTACAGACTCAGTGACAGCAACCTTGCAAGATGCCTCTAAGGAATCAAAACCACAATGCAAAGTATGTTTACCAACTTGTTCAGCAGAATGCATTAAATCCTGTAATTCTTTATTTTCAGCAGTCAGGAATCAACATCATTTTCTGTTTAAGCAATCCAATAATATGCTGCTGATACTTTAACATATGAAAATGGCAGTTTAAGGCCCTAATGGCCAAAGTAGTAGAAGTGTATACCTTCTTACCCAATCTGTCCAGGGCCCTGGAATCTCTACCAGAGGGGGTAGGGTTTTGGGCAGTAGTAGCCTTAATGCCTATGGGTCGCTGTGAAATGATCTCTGGATCCGCAGTAGGATTCTTAAAAATGAACTTGTGAGAGCTGCATACACTGTAATACCTGTCAGGTTTCCTGGGAGCTGGAGGTAAAGTGTCTGGGGCCAGGCTAGATTCCAAGAAGGCATCATCTACAATGGCCAGTACAGGAGGGATAGCTAAGGGCCTATGTTGAGGTAGGGGTAAGAATTCCCGAAGCCTCTTTTTGGAGTCAGAGTAATCCTGTTTTTCCCAGCGGAAATGCTCCCTAAGAGTATGCAAGGTTTCACCAAAAGAGAAATCTTCTGGAGGGGAAGCAGAGGGAATGGAGTCCTCTGCATCAGGATCCTCGGAATGGAGTCCTCTGCATCAGGATCCTCATAGGTAGATAACGGCAAATCCTGATCATCAGAAGAAACAGAAATTTCAGAATCCTGATTAGAAGAATTAGAAGGAAAATCAGTTCTAGGTCTCTTAAAGGGAGAAGGGTGGCTTCCCCTGATTAGGGTAATAAGGTCTTCAGCCATTCTTATCATTTGTTTTTTAGGCATAGGGGCCTGACCATGTGGTCTGGGCGTCAGTTTTCTAGGTGTGGAGCAAGTTTTAGGCCTTGAAGAAGAAGACGGCACATCCTCAGAAGCCGGTGCCTGCACAGCGGCTCCGGACCAATCCAAGGTAGAGACATCCACAGGTTCCATAGTCGAAAAAGCATCTCACGGCATACAAATGGGTTTCAGTAGAGGGCTGCGAATCTGAAGTAGCGGGTATCAGGGTCTGCGAAAGCACCTCACTGAGCACCGGCGAGCTGGCGACTAGCTTAACGGAAGCGTCGTCACCAGCTTTGGACTATGCAGTCTGTCTCTGTCTTTATCTTTACATTTTTTCGGAATGTCGGCAGTCGGATGGGTTACAGAAGCCATTTCTGGATAATTGAACAGAGTATCAAAATATTTAGATGTGAAAATGAACCGACAAACAGTTCGAGGACTGAATAAGGCACAAAACAGACAGACAGGGACTTTCGTGGTCTGGACCCTAAGCAAGGAATGCAGTACGAATGAAAATCTTTATGAGGCATTTGCTTTCTCGCGGCATACGAATGGGTTTCAGTAGAGGGCTGCGAATCTGGTAGTGGGTATCACGGTCTGCAAAAGCACCTCACTGAGCACCGGTGAGCTGGCGACTAGCTTAACGGAAGCGTCGTCACCAGCTTTGGACTATGCGGTCTGTCTCTGTCTTTATCTTTACATTTTCTCGGAATGTCGGTAGTCGGATGGGTTACAGAAACCATTTCTGGATAATTGAACAGAGTATCAAAATATTTAGATGTGAAAATGAACCAACAAATAGTTCGAGGACTGAATAAGGCACAAAACAGACAGAGAGGGACTTTCGTGGTCTGGGCCCTAAGCAAGGAATGCAGTACGAATGAAAATCTTTATGAGGCATTTGCTTTCCACAAGAAATACAATTGCTAGCTTTTTACTGACATCGGGTTAGAGCAAGAAAAAGGATCAACTGGGTACTTAGTTTTTTTGAAGACTTCGGATCTGAAACTAGAAAATGAAAATTTCAGGAGTCGGATGACTGGCACTTGCGAACTGCAGCTGCTTCGGGCACCGCACGTCAAGAAAGACCGAGGTAATGGCATTGGCTGCATGCTTTATACCCCTGACTACCTGACGTAATGGAAAATGAGACAGCAACCAACGCAGGACCCAAGACTTTAATAATCACGCCGACTGAGGGCTACCTGCAAGCAGATAACCCATGCACTTTATAAACACTTACACGAGTGCATGGATCGTGCTATCCCAAACAGAACCAAGATGCTATCCTCCAAAAAAAGGAAGCCAATCTGGTGGTCCCCTGCCACAAACAAACTGTACAACAGAAGGAAGAAAGTGTTGCAAAAGAGAGTAAAATCCCATGAGAGGAGGAGCTCCCTGGTCAGCCTCAGTAAGAAGCTGCGATCCCTGATAAAATCCTCCAAAGCAAGTTACAAAAACAAAATCGCCACTGATTCTAAACACAAAGTACAGTTGTGTACACTTACCATAAATGTAGACGTTCGAGTGTATTCACTGTTGCATTCATTACATTTGGGTAATCTGCTGGCAGGTTACCCTCAGTCGGCCTGAATTCCAAAGTCTTGGGTCCTGCGTCGGTTGCTGTCTTCTCTTCCATGATGTCAGGTCGTCAGGGGTATAAAACATGCAGCCGATGCCATTTTCATAAGTTTTTCTTGCCCCTGATGTCAGGTGCCCCCAAAAAGTTAGCAATATTATATATCTATATATATATATATATATATATATATATATATATATATACATACATACATGCATCAATGTAAACTTTACCTTCATCTACAAGCAAATACACCACATAGGTTGTAGAAGATAGAGAAGGAAAGATAAACTTTAGAATGACGGGGATGGTGGGAGGGTAACCTGGACTGCAACAGTGAATACACTCGAACATCTACATTTATGGCAAGTGTACACAATGGTACTATATTCTTTGTGTTTCACTGTTGCAGTAATTACATTTGGGTAGAATCCCAAAGCTATGGTTGGGAGGCTGGAGCTAAACAGCATTTGATGCAGCTATAAGGCCCTGCAGCACTGCAGTGGCAAAGCCTGCCCTGGACTTAGAGTACAGAGGCAAATAGTAATGTTTTGCAAAGGTGTGAACTCCAAGTAGCAGCCTCTAGAATGTCTTTGGTTGGTACTCCTCTGAGAAAGGCTGCTGAAGTAGCTGCAGCTCTGGTGGAATGAGACCTAATGCCCTTGGGCACAGGTGTACCATGGTGTAAGAGGCAGAAACGGATGCTGTGGATTATCCACTTTGAAATGGTCTGCTTTGAAATAGCCTTTCCTTTTGATCTTGCAGCATATGACACTAGTAATTGTTCAGTTTTCCTTAGAGCTTTAGTCCTGCTCAAGTAGAATCTTAACTGTCTGTGTACGTCCAAGGAATGCAGAATTCTCTCCCCTTTGTTCTGTGGATTTGGATAAAAAGTTGGCAGATGAACTGTTTGGTTAAGAGCCACACTGGAAACCACCTTAGGCATAAAAGTAGGATTTGCCCTCAGAAACACCCTGTCTGGGTAAAATATGATAAAAGGCTCTACAGCCATGAGGGCCTGTAGCTCTGAAACTCTTCTTGCTGAAGTAATTGCTAGTAGCAGAGCTGTCTTCCATGATAAGAACTTTATATCAGCGGTAGCAGCTGGTTCAAATGGAGGCAGGGTGAGCTTTTCCAACACATAATTGAGGTCCCATGCAGGTAATGGTGATCTTTCTAGGAGGCCTTAAATTTTTGGCTCCTCTAAGATACTGCTTTAGTAAAGGATGAGAAAAGACTGGTGGCTCTGTATTGTAATGAGCCGAAATGGCAGAGGCATGGATTTTGATTGATGAGAAAGATAGGCCTTTGTCAAGCATCTCAGTTAAGTATTGTAATATATGAGGAATATGTGGTTCTGCTGTATCAGTTCCTTGTGCTTGATTCCAAGCACAGAATCTCTTCCATTTGTCAGCATAAGATTTTCTAGTACTAGGCCTTCTGGCTTCCAAAATGACATCCATCACAGCTTTACTGAGAGATGTTGTTTGTATAGTTACATGATTAGCCATGCTGCCAGGTTCAGAGTCTGTAGTTGATTGTGCAGGATCTGATTGTTTTGCTGGGACAGTAGTTGTGGTCTTTGAGGGAAGGTCCAAGCTGGGTATTGAGACAAGTTCCTTAGGAGTATTGACGGGGCCAGTCCGGGGCGATTAATATCATCTTTGGCTTCTCTTGTCTGAGGACCTTGGGTAGAAGAGGCAGAGGAGGAAAGGCGTAAGCTGAAAGGTTTTTCCAACTGAAGGATAGGGCGTCCACTTTCCATGCTTGGCTGTGATAAGTCCTTGTGCAGAATCTTTTCAATTGATAATTTTGAGGACAGGCAAATAGATCTATGTCTGGGTTCCCCCATTTCTCTGTTATCATGCTGAAGACTTGTGGATTTAGTTTCCACTCGTGAGGATCCATAAGGTTTCTGCTTAAATCGTCTGCCAGTGTTTTGTTTTCCTGGCAGGAACTGAGCTTGAAGATGTATTTGGTAGGTCAAAGCTGTGTCCCACAGTGCCATACTAATCTGCAAAGGGGGTATGAGTGTGTGCCCCCTTGCTTGTTTATATACCACGACTGTGGTGTTGTCCGTCTTTATCAGTAGTTGTCCTGGAGGAAGTAAGCCCTTAAAGGCTGTTACGGCATTTTGAACAGCTAGCATCTCTTTCTGGTTGATATATAGATGCATTTGTTTTGGTGCCCATATGCCCGAAATGCATCTCCCGGCCATGTGGGCCCCCCAGGCATAATCTGGTGCGTCTGTTAAGGTTTGGCTGGCAGGGGGTAGAGTGAAGGGCTGTCCCATGTTTTGGCGACAGGCCTTTGCCCACCATAGAAACTCCTGTTGCAGGCAGGGGATGAGAGGAATCATTGTTTCCAGACTGTGTGCATGTTGACTCCATAAACTTTTTAGGTACCACTGAAGTTTCCTCATCTGCAGTCTTGCATATGGAATTAGTAGGATGCAGGATGCCATGAAGAACAGAGCCTGCAGAATTTGTCTTGCAAAAGACTGGATTTTTGTTGCCATCAGTTTGAAGTAAGTAGTCAGTTGTCGTTGTTTGTCTGGCGTGAGGTAAGCCATCTGGGAAGCTGTGTTCAAGCTTGCACCAAGGAATGTTATCCTTTGAGAGGGTACCAGTTGTGATTTACTTTTGTTTATTGTGTACCCTAGGCATGTTAGAAGCCTTTTCACAAACACCAGGTGTCATAGAACAGTGTCCTTGTTCTCTGCTTGAATGAGACAATCGTCCAAGTAAGGATATATTTGCATACTTCTTTGTCTGTAAAATGCAATTACTGGTGCCAGGCACTTTGTAAAGACCCTGGGCACAGTAGATAAGCCAAAGGGCAGTGCAGAGAATTGGTAATGCATTAAGCCAGCCTTGAATCTGAGGTAGCTTTTGCATGACTGTCTTATTGGGACATTCAGGTATGCTTCTCTTAGGTCTAAAGTCACCAGCCAAGCATTCTTGTCCAGCATGGGCAGAAGCTGCTGCAAAGTGAGCATTTTGAATTTTGGAATGTCCAGGTATGTGTTCAAAATCGATAAATCCAGTATTGGCCGCCAAGCCTTGTCCTTTCTGGGTACCAAGAACAGTCTTGAGTAAAAACCTTGCCCTTTTTCCTGTTCTGGTACTGTCTGAATTGCCTCCATATCAATGAGGGACGTAACCTGTTTATGTGCCTCTGCCCATTGATTTTCTGGCAGATCTGGCCAACCATTTGTCATTGGCAGAGAGTGGAAATGGAATCTGTATCCCTGTGATACAATGTTTAGTACCCACTTGTCCTGGGTTATTAACTGCAGATTTTGAGCGAAAAGTGCTACTTTTCCCCCTATGGGTGCTGCCAAAAAATAAGTGCTTGGTGTAGGCAGAGGGAATTGGGATTGCTTTCTGTAGGTTTGCGCTTTATCTCCTCCAGATATGGAGGTGGATGCGCCCCATTGCTTTGACCTGTATGAGTCTTGCGCCTGGTATCTGGAACTCTTAGGGAGTCTGGATTTTCCCCTTTGAGTTCTGTCTGACACAGGAAAGGACCAATTTTTTGCAGGCCAGTATCTACTGTATCTTGGTGGCTGCACTTGTAAGAAGTCTTTTAACAGTTTGCAGACTTAGCTTTGTCTTCCATTTTCTTTAAAACCTCTTCTGCCTTAATACCAAACAGAGAATCATGCTGTAAAGGTGCATCTAGCAATTTAGCTTTAACATGATCAGGCAAATTTTGTTCCTTTAACCAGGCATCCTAATCACAGATCCAGTAACTGCAGCCCTGCAGAAGGCCTCTAAAGAATCAAAACCACATTGCAAAGTATGCTTTCTAACTTGTTCAGTTGCTTGCAATAATTCCTGTAATTCTTTATTTTCTGCACATTCTGAAATCAACATCATTTTATGTTTCAGCAATCCCAAAACATGTTGTTGGATATGAAATTGACAGTTTAAGGCCCTGATAGACAAGGTTGCAGATGTATAAACCTTTTTTCCCCATCTGTCCAGTGCCCTTGAATCTCTGTCAGAGGGGGTAGGTTTTTTTTGCTGTTGAGGCCTTAACTCCCTTTGGACCCTGTGAAATAGTTTCAGGATCAGCAGCAGGGTTTCTAAATAAAAATGTATGTGAGTCAGGGACCCTGTAATATCTGTCAGGCTTACTGGGAGACAGAGGTAAGGAGTCAAGGGTCAAGCTTGACTCCGAACACACATCATCCACAATGTCTAAAATAGGGGGAACAACATCCCAGGCTGCATTCTACACGAACTACAGAACGAACTGGCACCCCACCTAAGAACTATGTTCGATCATAGCCTCACCTCAGGCTTTGTGCCTGCTGAATGGCGCACAGTAATGGTTATCCCACTCCACAAGGGGGGAGCCACCACGGACACTGGGAACTACCGCCCCATTAGCCTGACGAGCCTGGTCTGCAAGGCCATGGAACATATAATCATGGAACTTAAAAACAAAGACATTGGTAATCTCCAAACTCTGGACCCCACCAAGTTCGCGTTTGTAAAAGGCACATCATGTCTCCTAAACCTGATAGACTTCTTTGAAGCAGTCACCAAAACCGTAGACGAGGGTAAGGTGGTTCACACAGCCTATCTAGATCTTGCCAAGGCTTTCAACACCATCCCCCACTCTGGAATTATAGATAAACTCATTAAACTAGGTATAAATCCTTATGTCACAAGATGGGTTGCCAACTGGCTCACTGACAGAACCCACACTGTGAAAATAGCAGACTTCAAATCCGACTTCAGACCAGTGACAAGTGGAGTACCACAGGGTTCAGTCATGGGTCCTCTCCTGTTTGTTATCTACTTCTCTGAAGTACAGGCTAAGACAGGTCTTTGGCTAACGAAGTTCACAGAAGACTGCAAACTAGGAGCCATAATCAAAACTCCTAATGATATGGACATCCTACAAAAGGGCCTCACTGAGACAGATGCCTGGTGTCAAAGCCATGTCCTCAATCAAGTTCAATGCCAAAAAGTGCACGGTCATCCCCTTTGGCAAAAACTCTGTACCCATGAACTACAACATAGGCAGTAGCATACTTAACACCGAAAGTGTGATGAGACCTTGGGACACAGGTGGACAGTAGTCTCTCCTTTGATAATCACATCGCCACAGTAGTCAGGAAATCCTTCTACGTGGCACACCTCATCACAAAAGGTTTCTCATCCAGAAAAAAAAAAGAGGTCATTGTTCCCCTCTACTCATCACTCATTAGACCCATTATAGAGTACAACGCCCCTTTTGGTATGTACCTCACAAGACATCTACAACAACTGGAAAGGCCGCAGAAATACCTCACAAAGAGGATTACCGGCCTCAAACAGATGCCCTATGCAGACCGTCTCAAAAAACTCCAGCTTTACTCCGTCGCATATCGCTTACTCAGAGGTGATCTCTGCCCAACATACAAAGCTATGTCAAACCCAGAGCTGTTGGACATGCTCCAATTAAAGGAAATCCCAATCCCTCCGAGTTACACGCTCTAGAGACCTAAACCTTGTCACCACAATAAACAGAACATGCCAGAGGGATAGATTCCTGTCCCAGAGACTTCCCATACTCTGGAATAAACTACCTATCTATATCAAACAAAGCTCATTAGCACTCAAGAAAAATCTTGATGATTGGATAGGAATAGGAAATTCACCCCGGGGATCACCTCTGTGGCTCTGCTCAACAGTGGCACAGGAAAATAATTTTCTTGGGTTGCAAAAGCCAGGGTACCTTTTTGGCTAGGTTTGTATAGGCCCCAGGGCCAATAGCCTAGTACCTACCTATGAACCTATGCAACAGTGAAACACGAAGAACATTTGCAGGCTACTTGCACGCTGTGGTAAAACAGATTTCCTCTGCTGTACTCGGTGACAGAAAGGCACCATCAGTATTCAGGACTCACCTCCTCCAGCCTTTGGAGGACCCCTTTACATTCCTGCCATCATTCTGTATTCAGAGAATAAGGCATACAACAAATAAAACTTATAAGGCATACAACAGATAAAACTTCACATCCTGACAGGAGTGCCTCCCGTTATTGTGCATTTACTATCGATTGTACAGGGCTTTTGTGAACAACATACTGCACAGACTACAATGTTCTCTGGGGGTTGGGGGTTTTAAAATTTGACAGGTTATTACTTAGTAGGAGAACATTTGCTTTAGAACAGTTCCTAAATATTAAAGGATTAGCCAGGATCAAATATATTTTTTTAAATAATAGAGGCAGGTTTGGGGTCTGACCTTACCAGGGATGGTGATGGTGCAACATTCTCCCAAGTGTTAAGTACCAGGTCGAGTATAGTTTGTAACCCATACTGAGCATACGGACTGTCTGGTCCAAGGTGTGCATGTTTAAACAAGTCCAGGAATCTCTGGGCTTGTACATCTGGGGCTGTATCCCAGTTTACAGAAGGGAATTTGAAGTCTCTCATGAACATGGTACTGGGAAGTATGGCAAGGGTCTCCAGTAAGTCCAAGTGCGGGTTGTGGGTTATTTGGGTTGTACAGCATGATCTATAGCTTCCATCATCATCATATGGGACCCTGCCTATGGAAGTGTGAATATGGAGAAGCTCATGCATGTCATCTGGTTTGACTAGTCTTGAGATGAGACTAGCAATATACATCGAGACCATCTTTCCCTGTCAGTGCGATAACATTAAAAAAATAAAGCTGCAGTGCTCTAGAGTACTGAAATCTCCCCTCTGAATAAGCTTTTGTTATCCACCCCCCCACTTCCTTGGAGACTTTTATACTAGTCCATTTTAACATCCGTTTAATTACTTGCCAGATATGTCAGCTCAATTTTGGATACAGCAGGTTTCTGAGTAAGTGGATCTGTCTGAAACATTCCCATCAACTACTTATTCCTCCTGAGTTGGGAAGATTCCTGATTCTACTCTGCAGGGGGTATAACAAAGGGGACATATGGAAATTCCTTTAGGAAAAGCTGTTCTTGGGGAATACTGCAGCCTGTTTCAGTAATTATGTGCACCTCCACCAGAGTTAGGCAAGTCTTGAATATTTTTTTTCAGAAGTTAAATGCAGAACGAAAGTAATTATGCCTGAATTTTCTGCAGGGATTTTGGTATTCTCAAGCTACTTGTTTTAACACTACAGGGAGAGCTAGCCTTTTGATGCATTATCTCCAGCTCTCTCCAACGTTGGGTGTGCTAGTGAAAATACTGGGGAATCGCTCCATCATCCAGAACAATTAAGACTGGAAGATACAAGAGAAGTCAAGATGCATAACAGCAGTCCTTGATACAGTGTCATATCTACATTCCATCCCAAGCCAGCCTACCTGCAAACCACTAAACAGGTTTCACCCTGTATTCCTACCAAGAAATTACTAGAGAACATCCTCCCATTATTTCAGAAAGTGGGTAAAGCAATTCAAAAGGCTCAAATGCCGGGGCTGCTCAAATACGTACCTTTCCACCAAATCCCTAAAGCAATTTGTTTTTCCCATCATGGGAGGACTACTTTACATAAGAGAGAGTCTAACTTTTCTATCAAGCTCCAGGGATGTAATACCTGGGTGCACAAGAGGATTTTGGTGGAAGTTGGATTTCTAAACACTATAGAAATAGTCCAGCCTTTTTTTTTTTGGAGGGGGGCATGGCTTTAGGGTAGTAGTTTCAAAAACTCAAAAACATAATAACTGAAAGACTCTGACAAGCTCATGCAGTTCATCCAGCACCCTGCTGGAAGTACATGTTTGTTAAAGTAGACTTCTACAGGCAGAGGATTTCAATGCAAAAAAACTTCCCAAAGGCCTACATTCCTTATCAGGAGAAGAGATGGGGGAGGGGTCAATCTAAGCAGTGGGAGCTAAACTTGATTTTAGTCAAACTTCTCAGTGCCCTTCTAAGCTATCTGGCTGGAATTCTAGATGTTCTCCAACAATACAGGAACCACCTGGTACTGAAGGGTGTACACAAGCTTTTTTAGTCAAGGTTAGCAGTGACTTAGTTTTGCAGGGGAAGGGGCATGAACTTCAAATCTTTGACACCTGACAGAAAAAGTGACTAGCCCTCCACTTATCACCCTCTGAAATGGAAGTGGATCCCAGCAATGTACAGATCTGTATGAATACTCTTGACCTTCTACCAAGACATTCCAATTTAAATGCCCTGCCCCTTCCTGGGTATGAGAAAAGTACAGTTTTGTACCTACCATAAATGTAGATGTTCGAGTGCTAATACAGCTGCAGTAATCACAGATGGGTTTTCAGCCGTCAGGCGGTCCCTCGGTCGGCCGAATTCCAAAGCCTTGGTCCTGCGTCAGTTGTCGTCGGTTACTCTTCTGACGTCAGGAAGACCAGAGTATAAAAGACACAGCCGACGCCATGTTCTTCAGTCTTTCTTGCCCCAGATGTTAGGTGCCCCCAAAACGGAAGGCAATACATAAATAAAGCTATGTACATATGCATGCAATGCAATGTAATGCAAAAACAGTGTAAGTAAGCAAATAAAACATAGCAGGATAACCCAGTCAATTGGTATGAAGAGGTTCTAAGGCCCCATGCCTTTACCAAGTGGGGAAGGAGGGAGGGAAAAGTACAGTTTTGTACCTACCATAAATGTAGATGTCCGAGAGGAATGCATCTGCAGTCCTTACAAATGGGTTGTCCTGTCGTCAGGCAGCCCTTCGGTCGGCCGGATTCCAAAGTCTGGGTCTGGCTTCAGCTGGTGTCGCACTTCACCCGACGTCATTGCGGCAGTTCTTCGGGTATAAAGGCATCAGCCGACGCCATTTTCCTCAGTGTTTCTTGCCCCAGATGCCAGGTGCCCTCTTGGATGGCTAAATTTGGATAAATGCCAAATATTCCAAATAGTAGAGAGCAAACACACAAAATAAGCATGTATGTACATATATACAAACAAATACACCATAATAGATCCCCAAGCTAGCAGAAGATTGGTAAGCACCCTAGAGTACCTCAGAGGGGAAGGAGGGTGGGTAATCCTGACTGCAGATGCATTCCTCTCGGACATCTACATTTATGGTAGGTACAAAACTGTACTATGTCCTTCAAGGATGCATCTGCAGTCCTTACAAATGGGTAGAATACCATAGCTAGACTAGAGGAGGAGGAAATGAGAGTAGATTATGGTGTAGTTAGTATCCCTTGCAAAACAGCAGTGGCAAAACCAGCACGGGATCTAGAGTATAGAGGTAAATTATAATGCTTGGCAAATGTATGCACGGAGGTCCAAGTAGCAGCCTCTATAATGTCCTTGGTAGCCACTCCTCGTAAGAAAGCTGTGGTAGTGGCTGTAGCCCTTGTGGAGTGAGGCCTGATGTTCTCTGGAGTTTTCTTTCCATGGTAGGAGTAACAAAATCTAATGCAATTTCCTATCCATTTGGAGATTGTCTGTTTAGAAATTGGTTTTCCTTCCTTTCCTGTTGCATATGCTACCAGAAGCTGGTCAGTTTTTCTATTGTTTTTTGTCCTGTCCAGGTAGTAGCGTAATTGTCTGTGTACATCCAAGGTATGCAAGAGCTTTTCCCCCCTGTTCTGTGGATTGGGGAAGAATGTAGGAAGGTGGATAGCCTGATTTAAAGAGACTCTGGATACCACCTTAGGCATAAATGTAGGATTTGTTCTCATGGATACTCTATCTTGATGGAAGATCAGGAAGGGTTGCACTGCCATTAATGCCTGTAGTTCAGAGACCCTTCTTGCTGAAGTTATTGCCAGCAGGAAAGCAGTCTTCCAGGATAAGTATTGCAATTCTGCTGTAGCTGCTGGTTCGAAAGGAGGTAGAGTCAGTTTTTCTAGCACAAAGTTCAAGTCCCATGCTGGCAATGGAGGTTTCCTGGGAGGTTTTACATTTTTAATTCCTCTCAGAAACTGTCTGAGCAGAGGATGCGAGAAGACAGGAGGATCCAAGCTGTATTCTGCTGAAATAGCTGATGCATGTATATCTTGATGGAGGAATAGGACAGGCCTGTATGAAAGAGCTCCGCCAAGTACTCCAGGATGTTGGCTATGTTCACCAGTGTCACATCTTGCCCCTTTGCAGTACTCCAGATGAGATATCTTTTCCATTTTGCTGCATAATTCTTTCTTGTTGAAGGTCTACGAGCCTCCAGGATTATGTCTTTAACCCTTTGGGATAAATTTGGGTTAATTGCTGTTATGTAATGTTCCAGGCAGTTAGCTGCAGAGTTTTTAGGTTTGGATGCAGGATGTTGTAGTTGTTCTGTGTCAGCAGTAATGGGATCAGGGGCAGTGTCGATATTTGTTCCCGAGACATGCTCCTCAGCAGTGGATACCAATGTTGTATTGGCCAGTCTGGGGCTATCAGAATGATCCTCGGACGTTCCTCTTTGATCTTGAGAAGCACCTTGTGCATCAAAGGAAGTGGTGGGAATGCGTATGCTGTCAGGTTTTTCCAACTGAAGGATAGTGAGTCCATCTTCCAAGCAAGTGGGTGGTAAGTCCTTGTGCAGAATTTCTTCAACTGGTGATTGAGTGGGGATGCAAACAAGTCTATTTGTGGTAATCCCCATTCTCTTGTGATGGTTTTGAAGATGTCCGGATGCAGCATCCATTCGTGGGCATCTGTTGTAGTTCTGCTTAATATGTCTGCTAGAATGCTTTCCTTCCCTGGTACATAAATTGCCTGTAACTGAATGTTGTAGCTCAGAGCCACATCCCATAGGTCCAGTGCCAGCCGGCATAGGGGGTATGAGTGTGTGCCTCCCTGCTTGTTGATGTACCACATAACTGTGGTGTTGTCTGTCCTCATCAACAACTGGCCTTCTTGGAGAAGAGGTCTGAATGCCTGGATTGCTAATTTTACTGCCATCATTTCTTTTAGATTTATGTGCAGATGCAGCTGGTCTTGAGTCCATAGGCCTTGAATGCACTTGTCCATCATGTGTGCCCCCCAACCGAGGTCTGAGGCATCTGTCGTGATAGTTTGTCTTGGTTGGCTTTTGCAGAAGGGCAGTCCTGTGTTTGATTGACAGGCCTGAGCCCACCATAAGAACTCTTGCTTCAGGCATGGGATCATTGGAATTTTGGTTTCCAGGCTGTGCTTGTGTTGAGACCACAAATTCTTTAGGTACCACTGTAGCTTTCTCATATGAAGCCTGGCATGAGGGACCAGTATTATGCAGGATGCCATGAAGCCTAGAGCTTGTAGCACTTTCCTTGCAGTTAGATGGCTCTGCTTTGTTAATGCCAAGAAATAGAGAGGAAGTTGCTCTTTCTTTTCTGCAGTCAGAAATGCCATTTGTTTTGATGTGTCCAGTTCTGCGCCCAGAAAGGTTATTATTTGGGATGGAATCAGCCTTGACTTTTTTGTATTGACTGTATATCCCAGGGCTTGTAGCAGGTAGATGACTCTTTGTAAGTCTTCTGTTAATTTGTTTTTGTTGTCCGCTTGTATCAGGCAGTCGTCCAGGTAGGGATAGATTTGAATTCCCTGAAGTCTGCAATGAGCGATTACTGATGCCAGGCATTTCGTGAACACTCTGGGCGCAGTAGATAAGCCAAAGGGCAATGCTGAGAATTGATAATGCTCTGATCCTGCAAGAAATCTGAGGTATCTTCTGCAAATTGGTCTTATGGGGACGTGCAGGTATGCCTCCTTGAGATCTAGAGTTACCAGCCAAGACTCCTTGCCCAGCATGGGAAGAAGCTGCTGTAGGGTCAGCATTTTGAATTTTGGAACAATGAGGAATGTGTTTAAAGCGGACAGGTCTAGAATAGGCCTCCATTTGTTTTCTTTTCTTGGTACCAGAAAGAGCCTGGAGTAAAATCCCTTCCCTTGCTCCATAAATGGTACCTTTTCCACAGCTCGCATTCTTAATAATTGAGATATTTGTTTTAGAGCTTCTGCCCTTTGAGAAGGTGGTAGGTTTGACATTCCTCTCTTTCCTGGTAGTGTATGGAAATGGAACCTGTAACCTTTGTATATAGTCTGCAAAATCCATTTTTCTCTTGTAATGCAGTGCCAGTTTCTTGAAAATAATGTTAGCTTTCCGCCTAAGGGTGCTTCTAGTTGTTCCCTGGTAGGCGGTGCCACCGCCAAGTCACTGTGATTGAGTTGTTGTAGTGGTGGTGGCTGTATCCGTGCCTCGTTGGTTGTTACCCTGCCACTGGCGACCCCTGTAGGCACCCCTGGATTGGTTTCTGCCTTTAGAGCGCCTATTCCTGCCTCTTTGTGTCTTAGAGGAGTCCTGAAAGGACCAATTCTTGGAGGGCCAATTCCTGCTAAACCTTGGAGGTTGAACTTGTAAGAAATCTTTTACTGTTTGCAAAGATTTTGCTTTCTCTTCCATCTTTTTTAGTACCTGCTGTGCGGGGGCACCAAATAAATTGACCTTGTCCATAGGTGCATCCAAAAGCTTAGATTTGACATGGTCTGGTAATGCCTGCTCTTTCAACCATGCATGCCTCCTGATAACTGTGCCAGTCATGGCTGATCTAAAGGAAGCCTCCAGTGCATCACAGCCACATTTTAAAGAATGGTTACTAACCTGCTGTATGTTATGTAACATTTCTTGAACATACTTTTTATCTAAAGATTCTTCAGAGGACAGCTTTTGGTCAACTGGTCAAGCATAAACTCTTGATATTGAATCATATGAAATTGGCAGTTCAAAGCTCTAGCTGACAAGGTAGCAGAGGTGTAAACTTTTTTACCCCATCTCTAAGGACCTGGATTCCCTTTCAGAGGGGAGGGGGTTTTTAGAAGAAGTAGCTGCTACAGCTTTAGGGCCCTGGGAGATAGTCTCTGGATCTGCAAAAGGGGCCTTATATAAGTGGTGATGAGTGTCCGGGACCCTGTAGTACCTATCTGGCTTAGCAGGAGCCGGAGGTAAAGTATCAGGAGTAGTGCAAGCATCATTAAATGCATCATCAACAACAGATAGAACTGGAGGAATAGCTAAAGGCCTATGCTGTGGCAAGTGTAGAAAGGTCCTAAGCCTTTTTCTAGAGTCTGAGAAATCTTGGCCCTGCCACTGAAATTGTTCCCTCATAGCATGCAAGGTTTCCCCAAAGGAAAATTCCTCAGGAGGAGAGGCTGAAGGAATGGACTCCTCAGCATCAGAGTCTTCGTAAGGAGAATAAGAAGCCTCAGGAGGGTCTGTATGTTCTGAATCATCAGAGGAATCATCTGTGGCTACTGGCTCAGGGGCTCTGCTCTAGGCCTCTTTTCTGGAGGAGGGAGAGAGGCCCTGTCTGGATGAGGCTGGGATCCACGAATTAAAGAGATGAGATCCTCTGCCAAAGAAAGCATATGGGAGCTGGTGCTGGGCCTGTGAGAGGGGGGCTTGGCAGGCCCAGGTTTTGAAGCTTTGGCTGCTTTAGCCCTGGCAAAGGCCTTAACAGACATAGCTGGAGGAGGCCTAGCAGCTCCACGTGTAGGGGTAGAAATATCTAGGGGAATGGTGTCAGATAAATCCTGTGAAATCGCAACAGAAGTTTGGATTTCAGAAGCCGTTTCTACCAGGAGAGAAGAGGCCTCGGTAGAAGGCAAGTTATCGGCTGTAGAAAGAACCGCTTGCTCGGTTTCGGCCGAAACCGAGACACTCGTGGTTTGCTTAACCGCGGTTTCAGCCAAAACCGCGGACCGCGAGTGTCGGTCCTTTTCTTTGTGCTTTTTGGTTATTTGCTTAGTCGGAGGATCCAACGGCATAATGTAGGCAAAATCGGAGCCGAAAATCTGTTCAGCAAAGTCCGAGCGACGTCTAAGCGTCCGTCGGTTAAAAGAAGCACAGGCTAGACAAGCTGCTACGTCGTGGTCTGGGCCTAAACAATGTATGCAATAGGAGTGGAAATCTTTATGAGGTATTTGTTTCCCACAAGATAAACAGTTATTAACTTTCTCTGACATCGGCTGAGGCAAGAAAGAGTCCCCAACGGGTACTTAGCTTTATAGAAGTCTTCAAGTAGTATTCGGTAGTAGTAATCTCTGGATCTGACCGACCGGCACTTGCGAACAGCTTCTGCTGGCGCCACGGCAAGAAAGACTGGGAAAATGGCGTCGGCTGATGCCTTTATACCCGAAGAACTGCCGCAATGACGTCGGGTGAAGTGCGACACCAGCCGAAGCCAGACCCAGACTTTGGAATCCGGCCGACCGAAGGGCTGCCTGACGACAGGACAACCCATTTGTAAGGACTGCAGATGCATCCTTGAAGGACATCCTGTACTGCAGCTGTATTAGCACTCGAACATCTACATTTATGGTAGGTACAAAACTGTATTATGTTCATCGTGCATACAGCTGCAGTAATCACAGATGGGTAGAGTCCCAAAGCTATGCATAGGGTGGTAGGTACTATGAGGAACTGGGTTGAGCCAGAATGCCCTGCAAAACAGCAGTGGCAAAGCCTGCTCTTGTTCTGGAATATAAGGGCAGGTGGTAGTGTTTTGTGAAGGTATGTACAGAACTCCAAGTGGCTGCCTCCAAAATGTCTTTAGTAGGAACACCTCTGAGGAAGGCTGTAGAGGTGGCTGTGGCCCTGGTGGAGTGAGATCTGATACCAGTAGGGACAGGTTTCCCATGATAGGGATAACAAAACCGTATGCAGTGGCCAATCCACTTGGAAATGGTCTGTTTTGTAACTGGTTTCCCTTGAGCTCCTACGGCATAGGACACAAAAAGTTGTTCTGATTTCCTGCAGGACTTTGTTCTGTCCAAATAATAACGTAGCTGCCTATGGATGTCTAAAGAGTGCAGCAGCCTTTCCCCCCTGTTTTGAGGGTTAGGATAAAAGGTAGGTAGGTGTATGGCTTGATTTAAGGCTACCCGGGATACCACTTTTGGCATAAAAGATGGGTTGGTACGAAGGGAAACCCTGTCTTGATGGAAAATGAGGAATGGCTGCACCGCCATGAGGGCCTGTAATTCAGAAACCCTACGAGCTGAAGTGATGGCCAGAAGGAAAGCAGTTTTCCAGGACAAATATTGCAAATCTGTTGAGGCAGCAGGTTCAAAAGGAGGCAAAGTTAATTTTTCTAGCATGTAATTAAGGTCCCAGGCTGGTATTGGTTGCTTCCTTGGAGGTCTTATATTCTTAGCCCCTCTGAGGAACTGTCGTAAGAGTGGATGAGGGAATAAAGGAGGATCCGTGTTGAATTCTGCAGAAATGGCTGAGGCATGAATTTTTATGGAAGAAAATGAGAGCCCACTGTTCAGTAGTCCAGTTAGGTACTGTAAAACCTGAGGCAAGTTCAATTTTCTAGGGTCCTGGCCTTTTTTCTCATTCCAACAGCAGAACCGCTTCCATTTTGCGGAGTAAGCTTTTCTAGTAGATGGTCTTCTGGCCTCCAAAATGACATCCTGCACCTCCTTGGAGAGTAGGGTCTGTTGTGGTGTTAAGGAATTTTCCATGCAGCGAGGTTGAGTGTTTTCAGCTGACTGTGAAGAGTTTTGTAGTTGTTCTGAGTCAGCAGAAGAGTTATTAGAGGCAGGGACAAGGGGGGAGAATTCGTTAGGCTCTTCAGGAGTGGATACCAGTGTTGCCTTGGCCAATCTGGAGCAATCAGTATCATCCTTGGTTTGTCTGTTCTTGCTTTCAGTAGTACCTTGGGCAGAAGAGGCAGAGGTGGGAATGCATAAACTGTCCATGCTGTCCAACAGAATGAAAGGGCGTCCACTTTCCAGGCCTTTGGATGGAAGGTCCTTGAACAAAACTTTTCCATTTGATGGTTCCTGTGGGAGGCAAAAAGATCTATGTCCGGCCTCCCCCACGCTTGGATTATCTCTGTAAACACCAGAGGATGTAACTTCCATTCGTGTGGATCTGTCATATTTCTGCTTAGAGTGTCTGCCAGTGTGTTTTCCAGCCCTGGCACGTACTGTGCTTGGAGTTCGATTTGTCTTTCCAGAGCCAAGTTCCAAAGAGTCATGGCTAGTCTGCACAAGGGGTATGAATGTGTTCCTCCTTGTTTGTTTATGTACCACATTACTGTGGTGATGTCTGTTTTTATCAGCAATGGTCCTGGATGCAGGAAGTCCTTGAAAGCTGTGATTGCATTTATTACTGACAGCATTTCTTTTTGATTGATGTGCAGGTGCTTTTCCTTTTGGGACCATCTGCCCTGAATGCACTTGTCCTGCATGTCGCCCCAGGCGTAATCTGAGGCGTCTGTGGTTATGACTTGTTTTGCTTGAGGCTTGCAGAATGGAAGGCCTGTGTTTACTTGACATGCTTGGGCCCACCACAGAAATTCCTTTTGCAAGCATGGGATTATTGGTATAATTGCTTCCAAACTGTGACTGTGTTGAGACCATAGATTTTTTAGGTACCATTGAAGTTTCCTCATATGCAATTTTGCACATGGGATTAGAAGTATGCAAGATGCCATGAATCCCAGAGCCTGCAGGATTTTCCTTGCAGTAAGCCTGGTACTTTTTGCTAGTGTTTTGAAGTAGTTGCCCTTGTTTTTCTAGCATAAGATATGCCATCTGGGTGTTTGTGTCCAAGCTGGCACCCAGGAAGGTTATTTTCTGAGATGGTGTTAACCTTGATTTCTCCTTGTTGATGGTATATCCCAGAGAAAGCAGTAACCGTGTCACATATGCCAGATGTTCCAGTAGTATGTGTTTGCTGTCCGCTTGGATCAGGCAGTCGTCCAGATAAGGGTAAATTTGTATCCCTTGAAGTCTGCAGTAGGCGATCACTGTTGCCAGGCACTTTGTGAATACTCTGGGCGCAGTAGATAAGCCAAAGGGCAATGCAGAGAATTGATAGTGGATTGAACCTGCAAGAAATCTGAGGTATCTTCTGCAGCTTTGTCTGATTGGGACATGCAGGTATGCCTCCTTGAGGTCCAATGTTACCAGCCAAAACTCCTTGCCCAGCATGGGAAGAAGTTGCTGTAATGTGAGCATCTTGAATTTTGGTACGATCAGAAATGTGTTTAGGATGGATAAGTCCAGAATGGGTCTCCAGTCGGTTCCTTTTCTTGGTACCAGAAAGAGTCTTGAATAAAACCTTGACCTTGTTGGTGCGTAGGTACCTTTGTATAGCTCTCATGTTTAGGAGCTTTGAAATTTGTAATTGTGCCTCTGCCCTTTGATTTTGTGGCAGGTTTGGCATGCCTCCCATTTTTGGAAGAGTGTGAAATTGAAATTTGTAGCCTCTGTTTATAATGTCCAGTATCCATTTGTCTGTTGTGACAATATGCCAATTGCTTGCAAATAATGCTAGTTTCCCTCCCAAAGGTGCTGCCAGCTGAAACTTGCTTGGCATGGAAATGAGGGAGTCATTGGTTTTGCTTCCTGTATTGTTGTGCACTATCTTCACCACCTCTTGGTGCTGTAGATTGCCATTGTCTGCCTCTATATGATCCTTGTGATTGCCCTCTGCCCCTTGTGCGTCTGTATCTACCTCTTTGGGGCTTGTCAGTGGCTGGAAAGGACCAGTTTTTTGAAGGCCAATTTCTGCTAAAACGTGGTGGTTGGACCTGTAATAAAGCCTTGACAGTTTGCATAGATTTGGCTTTTTCTTCCATTTTCCGTAGTATTTCCTCAGCAGTAGTACCAAATAGTACCTCCTTTTGTAAAGGAGCATCAAGAAGCTTAGCTTTCACATGGTCAGGCAAATTTTGTTCCCTAAGCCAGGCGTGTCTGCGAATGACTGATCCTGTAGCAGCCGCCCTACTGGAGGCCTCTAGGGCATCATAACCACATTGTAAGGTGTGTTTACCCACTTGCTCCGCACTATGCATCATATCCTGTAACTCTTTAACTCTGGTTGTTCAGGTTGAGACATTTTGTTCCTTAATAGTGATAACAGGTATTGTTGATATTTAATCATATGAAACTGACAGTTTAAGGCCCTCATGGCTAGGGTGGCCGAGGTATATACCTTTTTACCCCACCTTTCTAGAGATCTGGATTCCCTTTCTGCAGGAAGTGGATTCTTGGCCGTGGAGGCCTTTAATCCCTTGGGGCCCTGTGAAATGGTTTCAGGGTCAGCATTATGGCCTTTGTAGAGAAATTGGTGAGAACTGGGTACTCTGTAATACCTATCAGGTTTTACTGGTGCAGGAGGCAGAGAATCAGGGTTAAGGCAAGCCTCCGAGTAGACATCTAGAACATCCAAAACTTTTAGTTATGTACTCACCATAACTTCAGATGTTTGGGATCCATCTCGCCTACATTCTGACTGATGGGTTCGGAGCCGATCCCTCGGCTCCGACTCGGCACGCTTATGCCAAAGAGAAGTCTCTTATTGGCTGAGCTTACTATATCCCAGGATGCACCACTACCAGTCCCCAGATCTAGTTTGTCCATACATGCACACATGCACGCTCTGATTATATAACATCGTCAGATGAAACAAGATAAAAACAGTAGAACTCAAACCGTTCAATCTCTTCTGATCTCCAAGGCAGGGGGAAGGAGGGTGGGTATTAGGAATGTGGCGAGATGGATCCCAAACATCTGAAGTTATGGTGAGTACATAACTAAAAGATGTTATGTGATCCTATCTCGCCTACATTCTGACTGATGGGACAGCGTCCCTAGCACCTGAATCCTGGGTGGCTCACTGGAAAACACTCCTGAGTACCGTGAAACCAAATGATGCTCGCCCTTTAGATGCCACATCCAATTTATAGTGGGAAATGAAAGTGTGCGGATTGGACCAAGTAGCCGCAGCACAAATCTCCGATATAGCGAGTTTGGAATGAAAAGCTATAGAAGTCGCCATAGCTCTGGTAGAGTGAGCTTTGATAGATGTTGTAAGTTGCTTATTCAAGAAGAATAAGCCTGAGTTATACAATCTCTAATCCATTTGGAGATAGTAGCTTTTGTGATGGTTTTACCCAATTTATTGTCTGAGAAGGACACAAACAACTGGTCTGACTTACGAAATTGCTGAGTCCTGTCTAAATAGAAGCGCAATTGCCTGTGAACATCCAATTTATGGAGAGTGTATTCTGCTTCATTGGAGAATTTTGGGAAGAAAACTGGTAGCTCTAGAGATTGTTGGAGACAGAGATTAGAACAGACCTTTGGGACAAAGGATGGATTAGGCCTAAGTGATACTCTATCCTTGTGGAAAATCAAATGCGGTGGTTTAATAGACAGGGCTTGAAGCTCTGAAACTCTTCTTGCAGAAGTAATTGCAACTAAGAAGGCAGTTTTCCAAGACAGATATTTTAACTCACATGTAGCAGCCGGTTCGAAGGGGAAGATGTTAATGCACAAGCACCAAATCAAGATCCCACGGCGCAGGATGAAAAACTGGGGGTCTTAACAGGCCCGCACCTTTAATGAAAGTTTTGCATAGTCTGCTGCTCATCAATGGAGGATCCATGGATTCGTGGAATTTAGAGATAGCCAGTTGGACTTTAATAGTAGAGACAGAAGATCCTTGATTAAACAGGGATGTTAAGAATTTCAAAACTTCCGGGATTGGAGCAGTGATAGGGTCTAAGCCCTGAGTTGAGCCCAGATAGCAAACCTCTTCCACTTACTGAGGTACAATTTCTTAGTGGTGGGTTTGTGGGCTGAAGATAAAATGTGAATAACTTCCGGGTCTAATGTGTGACTTCTGACTAAAGTCGGAAGTGGAGGAGCCAAGCTGTCAACTTCAAAGAGTGTAGGGACTGATGCTGTCGTCCCGACTGATGAATTAGCAGATCCGGAGTTAGATCTAAAGTCCAAGGATCGTCCGCATGTTTCTTCAGGTAGGGAAACCATACCTGACGAGGCCAGTATGGAGCAATCAGTATCATTGTGGACCCCAATTGAGAAGCTTTTTGAATGACTTTGGAGAGAAGTGGAATCGGAGGAAAGGCATAAAGTAGCCCTGTTGGCCAAGGTTGTGCTAGAGCATCCATAGCTGCTTCCCTTGATGTAGAGTCAAGGAGAAGAACCTTTGCACTTCGTGTTTAGTGGTGTTGCAAATAGGTGCAGCACGGCGTCCCCCATCTCCTGAAAACCTGAGCTGCTACTGTTTCGTTTAGGGACCACTCGTGAGGAGAGAGAATTGTTCTGCTCAATCTGTCTGCCAATATATTTGATTTCCCCCGAATGTGGGTCGCTACCAAGAAACGGCTGGTAGCTACAGGCCATTCCCACACCCTCATGGCCTCTCTGCAAAGGGGTAAGATCTGGTCCCTCCTTGTTTGTTTAGATACCAGACCACCGACATGTTGTCTGTGTGGATGGCGATTATGCCCTGAGGAGAAACTTGTGTAAGGCCTGTAGGGACAGAAGTACAGCCCTCATCTCCAATACATTGATGTGGAGAAGAGCTTAGTCTGGAAGCCAGGAGCCCTGAACTAACCTGCCCAGACAATGCCCCCACCCTATCTGGGAGGCATCTGTCAGGGTAACCACTGGAGAGGAATAACAAAAGGGCTTCCTTGATTTAGATTGGATGTCTGAAGCCACCAGCCAGGTCCCGTTTGCATGTTTCTGTAATCATAATGGGATGATTGAGGGAAGGTCCTGAAAGGACCATTGAGTTGACAATAGCCACTGAAGAATCCTCATGTGCAATCTTGCCAGAGGAACTAGAAGAACCGTGGCAGACATCGAACCTAAAACTTGTAGGACCATCCTGGCTGGGGCTTTGGATCTTGAAATCAGGGCTTGAACTTGGCCTTGTAAAGTTTGGATCCTTTCGGTACGTGGGAATGCGCCCATCAATTTTGTGTCTATCTCTGCTCCTATGAACCTTATGCTGAGAGGGCAGCAAGACAGACTTTGACCAATTGAATGTAATTCCCAGGGTAGCACCAGGAGATGGTGGCTTTGAGGTTGTCCATTAGTAGATGCCTGGTGGTGGCAGTCAGGAGCCAGTCGTCCAGATAGGGAAACACTTGGAATCCAAGACTCCTCAGGTGAGCAGTCACTACTGCCAAACACTTGGTGAACACCCTGGGGCTGTGGTGAGACCAAAGGGCAGTGCACAAAATTGGAAATGACTGTCTCCCAGGCTGAAGCAGATACCTCCTGGACGCCTGATGTATCGGTATGTGATAATAGGCGCCCTTGAGGTCTATGGAGCACATCCAAACATCCTTCTCCAACAATGGGAGAATGGATTGTAACGTGACCATTCGAATTTGGATTCGTGACGGATTGGTTTAGTCTGCTGAGATCCAATATTGGTCTCAGGTCCCCTGTCTTTTGGCACTAAAAAGAACCTCGAGTAATTTCGGATCCGATCTGGTCTGTGGGGACGGTTGGATGACTCCTTTTCTAGCAGCTTTAAAGCTTCTGCGGCTGCAATTTCCTTTGACTGGGTGGTGGGTCCGGATTTTTTGGACGGTGGGGGTGAGCATGTGAATGGGATGGTGTAACCTCCGGCAATGATCCGGCACCCATCTGTCCTGGAGTGATTGATTCCCAGGCTTTTAGGTGCTTGGCAACGGCACCCGACTGGCTCGAGCAGCACAGCCGGGCAATCCCTCATGAGGTGTGGGAGGCTGAAGAGCCACGAAAGGACTTGTCTCCAGAATTGCGGGGCCCTCTGCCGCCTCTGGGACGTCTCCCAGAAAAATTTCCCCGTCCTCTGCCTCTGGAAGGGGAATCTTCCTGCTGTTGAGGAAAAAACTTACGTGATTTACGGAACCACATCTTCCTCCTCCTTTAGCCTTGGGATAAGGCCGAAGGTGGAATAACGGGCACCCACGGCAGATAAAGTTTTTCCTCTTGCTCACAGCGGTAAGGGTGTCTTTAACCTTAGGTCCAAACAAAGAGGACCCATCGAAGGGAGCCGGGCGAAGGAAGACTTGAAGGCCTCCAACTGACACAAACGGAGCCAGGCTTGTCTCCGTGAGCCACGCCTGTGCCTGCCGCTCTACTCCGCCCTTGCCGCATATGAAATGAGCCTCATGGACGAAGTTAGAAATTGAAGGATAGCCAACTGAGAGCTAACCGACTGGGCTAGCTGCTCAGGTAGGTTACCCGAGAGGGAATCTGACAGCTCCTTGACCAGATCCCTCTGAAGTCTGGTAAAATGTGCCAAATAATTCAGGGACCTTAAAGTAAAGGCCGCTGAAGTCAGGGTGCGCTTCCATCGTCCATGCTCCTAGAATCTTATTAGGAGGATGGATGGACGTGAAGCCTCTGCCACGCCCTGTTGTGTAGCAGATGCCACCACCATGGCATCTACAGCCACGCCTTTAGTCAGGAACTCGCTTCTCGGTGGGGCAGACAAAAATTTGTTAGGACGAGAAGGGACTGGTTCCACGGTATCTGGATGTTCCCACGCCCTCCGACAAACTAAATCCAGGAGCTCGTCGAAGGCGGAGACACCAGGAGGCGGAGGCTGAGCCCCAAAGGCCTTGAGGAGCACTGACTCATCAGCAGAGGGGGGTTTGGATATCCAGCCACCTCGTTGTTTGAGGATCTCTAAGATGTCTGCAAATTAGACATCTTCCGAGGACGACGGGGACCCCTCCGCATCATCAAGATCAGTGTCAGATGTAATAGACTCGGGGAGTCCACGTGCTTCCTCTTGCACGATCTCTTCCTTGGGGGTTCCTCTGAAGACAACTCCGAAGAACCCTCAGGAGGAGGGGAACCCCAATGGGGGTAACCTCAGGCCCAGGGCTCCTCTGCCTACGGACAGGGGAACTGCCAAAGACCCAGTCTCCACGCCCAGGGAAGGTGCTGGTAAAGCCGGGAGATGGCCAAGAAGACTTGGCCAAGGCACTCCTCATAGCTCTGAAAGCCGGACCCCCAGAATCCTGGGAGTGTCCGGTCCCGGAGCCATGATAGCAGACGGAAGTCCCGGCAAGCACCGAGAGGGAGGCTCGGAACCGATAGCATAGGTCCCAAACATCACCCCAGGTCCAGCCGAAGAAGTCCGTGTACCAAACTCGGACCCGAAGGCCGGGTTGGAGTAAGGGTCGGAGCCGACCCTAAGATCTCCACCGGCTCCAACAGCACCTGCTCCGGCGGAGCCGGCGGTCGGAGGAGGAATAGCAATGACATGGGCATGGGCCATCGGCTCAAGCCAACTGGTCGGAGCCGAAACTAATTTTGAAAGACTGGGGACTGGAACAGTCTTTGGAGCACCCTGTCTATATCCGAATCAGACATCCTCGATGACCGAGAGGATACTGAACGGGTTGAGATGGCCTCCAACGGCCCCAAAGGGCTAGGGACCGCCCGGCGACCCGATGACTATCGGCGAAGGAATACCACTAGTTTCCATCGGTGCCGAGGAGGACTTGGCCGAGGAGGAAGTGTCTGAGGCAACCTTTGTCGGCTCCGAGACCAGTGGAGCCGGCGAAGGTGACCCACCTCTCGATGCCCCAGCCATCGGCTCCGGCCAGAGGAGTCGAGACTGGTGGCATCGAGGCAGACCGTTTCCGCCCTCGGCTCAAGTCCTTGGAGCCAAGGAGAAGCCTGCCTATGTCTTTTGGCGGTCGGATCCGACGGACTGTCGGAGCCGGCGCCTTTCTTTTTAGCTGGAGAAGGAGAGGATGCCAAAGCTTCTTCAAAGGAGGGTTTATTAAGCCTTTAAGAATGAGTTTATTTTTCCTCTCCTGGAGGACCCTCGAGGAAAAAGCGTGACACACACTGCATGACTCTTGTAAATGTTTTGCACCCAAACAATAAACACAGAGAGAGTGATCATCTGTGATTGACATCTTAAAATTACATTTGGTGCATTTTTAAAGCCCGAATGCCTAGGATTCTGAGACATTATAACAATAATGCGGTAATTCCCTGACAGAAAAAACAACACTATCCACTTGACCAAAAATCAATTTACAGCTGCCGATTAGGTAAACAATCCGGTAACAATTAACTCAAGGGTATTTTGAAAACCCCTAAGGTTTGAGAGGGGTTGACTGACTGGGAAGGCCCTAAGATGAAGGAGGCCTGAAATCAGAACCAACGCCCAATCACACTACAAAGTTTCTCACAAAAAACTCCAATCACACACAAAAGGAAAGAGTAGCCGTTAAAACAGCTTTTTTATGACAAGAACAGCAAATTTCTGACAGAAAAAAGTTAGTAAAATACTACTCAGCTCAGCCAGCTCGAGACCACGTCTTCGCAAGTTAGCGGCAAACGAGATCTGGGGGACTGGTAGTGGTGCATCCTGGGATATAGTAAGCTCAGCCAATAAGAGACTTCGCTCTTTGGCATAAGGCAGAGAGTGAGGGATCGGCTCCGAACCCATCAGTCAGAATGTAGGCGAGATAGGATCACATAACATCAGGGGGTATAGCCAGAGGCCTATGCTGAGGTAACCAAAGAAATTCCCTAAGCCTTTTCTTGGAATCTGAAAAGTCTTGGCCTTCCCAATGGAAGTGTTCCCTCAAGGTGTGCAAGGTTTCCCCAAAGGAAAAATCCTCAGGAGGGGATACAGAAGGGATGGACTGTTCTGCATCCGAATCCTCAAAAGGAGAGTAAGATTGTTCCTCTGCATCAGAATGTTCTGATAAAATGGATCTCTGATCAGATGAGTGACATTCTTCCTCCACTCTGGGTCTCTTGTCAGGAGGGGGCTGAGAACCTCTGATAAGAGTAATTAGATCCTCAGCCATTTTGAGCATCTGTTTCTTAGGCATGTGTCCAGGGATGGGCCCTGTGGAACAGGCCTCGTGGGATGCCTGGCTGCTTTGGATTTAGTAAAGGCCTTAATTGAAAAGCAGATGAGGGCCTAAATACACCTTGGGTGGAAGTGGACCTGTCCACATTAGTAGGCTCGACAGCAGGGGCTTCAATACTTCACTGTTGTGAAGAACTGTATTGGTGCAGCAAAGAACTACATACAGAATGGGAAGAACACCTTTCAGCATTTTTATAAAGTGACCTGAAAATTAGTGATTCAAGTCCTACTAGTTAAGGCCTCAACAGTTAGGAATCACTATTTTACCACAACACACATTCAATAGGAGAAGTGAAAAAAAAAGTAAAAAAATCCGATAACTTTCTTCAAAGTAAACACACTCAAAGCAGGCTAACAAGGTAAAGTGGTTTCAGTAAACGTGCCTTCCTGCCCTGAGAGGACGGGTTTTATGGTACCCAGCTTCAGAAGGTCTGTCAGCACCTGTGGAAGAAGAGGGTTTTTTTTTTTTGGGGGGGGGGGCCTCTCATGGGTGTTTTTTCTTTCCAGGAGAGGAAAAAATAAGCTATGTACTTACCATAACGTTCCATGTGAGTTGTTCTCGTTTTCATTCTTACTGATGGGTTCGGAGCTGATCCCTCGGCTCAGAGTCGGCCAAATTGCAAAGCTCAAGGTCTCCAAACAGCTCGAGGCCGAAACCCTATCCCATGATGCTCCTCTACTTCCCTCAGATCTTGTTTGCTGCCAACTAGTAACATACCCAAGAGTAAAAACACCATCCTCATATTTCAAGTAACCAGTGAAAGAAAAACTCAAAAAGGGCCAAAACAGGCTGAAAGATCCAACTCTCACACTTCCAGACACTGGTTGGGGGTAGGACGGTGGGTTGTAAAAATGAAGGCGAGAAGAACAACTCACATGGATCGTTGTGGTAAGTACATAACTTCTTTATGTGAAGTTGTTCAATCTCGCCTTCATTCTTACTGATGGGTAGCGTCCCCAGCACCACAATCTCAGGTGGCTCACGGGAGTTAACTGTCTAAGGACAGCAGAATCAAAGGAAGCCCCATCCCTAGAGGTCTTGTCTACTTTGTAATGAAGGTATGTGGCTGCCGCACAAATATAATCTATTGGTAGCCTGGCCGAAAAAGCTGTAGAAGTAGAGACAGCTCTAGTTGAGTGAGCTTTAACTTTGCTTTCTAAGGGAATATGTGCAGAACTATATACAAGATATGCAGTCCAAAAGCCACTTAGATAAAGGTAGGTTTGGAAACTGCGGCACCTTTCATGGAATCTGAAAATGACACAAACAGCTGATCAGATTGTTTATGGTCTTTTGTCCTGTCTAAATAGAAACAAAGTGGTCTGTGAACATCAAGCTTGTGAAGCATATACTCTAACTGACTAGTATGATTAGGAAAGAAAACTGGCAATTCAATGGTTTGATTAAGGTTGGATTCGGAGCAAACCTTTCGTAGGTTTGTTCTGAGGGAAACCATCTTTATGGAATATCAAATATGGATGCTTTACTGATAGGGCCTGTAATTCTGAAATTCTACTCGCAGAGGTGATAGCCACTAGCAAAATATTTTTCCACGAAAGGAATTTCAATTCACAACAAGATGCTGGTTCAAATAGAGGAAGAATAATCTTTGACAGAACAAGATTTAGATTCCATAGAGTAGTGGGGGGATCTAACAGGAGGCCTCAAATGTATTGCACCTTTTAGAAAGGCCTTCGCCATTGTATGAGACATGACACTGTCCCCTAGTTCACCAATATGAAAATTTGATATAGCAGACAGTTGAACTCTAATAGCTGCTGCTGTGGCCCCTTCATTAAATAGTTTGGTCAAGGACTCCAATATATCAGATACCGAAGCCAGGAACGGATCAATGTTATTTTGCTGAGCCCAGATTGAAAATCTCCTCCATTTGCCAAGGTAAAGTTTTCTGGTTGAAGACTTATGGGAAAACAATAGTATATGTTGAGCTTCTGCTGACAAATTTTGGAACCTGGCTTTTCTTGGAATTGGAGCAGCCACGCTGTCAATTTAATGGACTGTAGAGAAGGGTGAAGAGCTCCTGAAGAGCGAGTCAGAAGGCCCTGCACTGGGTCCAGGACTCTTCCAAAAGATGAGGCTTCAGGAAAGGAAACCATATCTGACGAGGCCAAAAAGGGGGCTATTAAGATAACTGTCCTTCCCAGGGCACTGGCTTTCTGCAGAACTTTGGGGATTAGCGGGAAAGCATAAAGAAAACCTGGGGGCCAATCATGTATGAGCACATCACTCGGGGACTCCCCACTGGAGGGATTAGGGAGAAGTGGTTGCTGCATTTGGTGTTTGTGGGAGCTGCAAAGAGGTCGCAGCAAGGCTGGCCCCATCTGCGGAAGATCATTTCTGCACCTTGTTTTTTGAGGGACCACTCATGTGGCAAAAGAACTGCTCTGCTTAGTTTGTCTGCTATCACGCTGGATTTCCCCAGGATGTGCGTTGCTATCAGAAAAGTGGTGGGTGGACACTGACAATGACATTCTCTCAGAGCCTCTCGACATAGGGGATAAGATCTGGTCCCTCCTTGTTTGTTTATATACCACACTACTGACATGTCTGACTGAATTGCAATGGTCCCCAGAGGAAGAGAGTCTTGAAAGGACTGTAACGAGTACCGCTCTCATCTCTAGGACGTTGATATGCAAGGCAGCCTCATGTTCTTGCCATGTACCTTGGGCTGTCTGTCCCTGATAATGCCCCCCCACCCGATCAGGGAGGCGTCCGTGGTCACAGTTGCAGCTGGAGTCAGAACAACAAAGGGACGTCCTATGGTTACAGATTCGGACGTCAGCCACCACTGAAGGTCCTTCTTGCAAGAATTGGTTATCCAAACCAGGTGATCCATAGGTAATTCTTGAAAGGTCCACTGTGCGAATAGTAGCCACTGAAGAATGCGCATGTGTGACCTTGCTAGAGGTATTGCAATAATAGCTGTTGCCATGGTGCCCAACAGTCTGAGAATTGCCAATGCTGGTGCTCAGTGCTTTGAGAGAATGTCCAAAATCTGTTGCCGAAGAATAAGTATTCTCTCCAGAGGAAGTTTTAGGGATATGTTGACGGTGTCTAAGTCTGCTCCTGTAAAGACCGTATGCTGTGACGGCAATAAGGCAGACTTTTCTGAATTTATTGTTATCCCCAGTTGAGAGCAGAGGTCTAAGGTAATGTCCCTTGCCTGTATGAGATGATGCCTGGTGGGTGCGGGAAGGAGCCAGTCATCTAAATATGGAAACACCCGGATTCCTTGATGCCTCAAGTGAGCCATAACCACTGCCATACATTTGGTAAACACACTGGGGGCTGTAGTAAGACCAAAGGGCAGGGCTCAAAACTGGTAATGATTAACCCCCAGCTGAAAGCAGAGATGATCCCTGGATGGCCTGGCCATCTTTATATGGTAGTATGCATCCTGGAGATCTACTGAGCACATCCAACTGTCTTTCCCTAAGAATGGGAGTATTGACTGAAGCGTGACCATCTGGAACTTTGTCTTTTCTACAGACTTGAATCTGCTGAGATCTAGTGTTGGTCTCCAGTCTCCTGTTTGTCTCCTGTTTTCTTTGGGACTAAAAAGAATCTTGAGTAAGTGAAAGGGGCTAATATACCCTCCTGGATTTCCCCAGGATGTGCGTTGCTATCAGAAAAGTGGTGGGTGGACTCTGCCCAATGACATTCTCTCAGAGCCTCTCGACATAGGGGATAAGATCTGGTCCCTCCTTGTTTGTTTATATACCACACTACTGACATGTCTGACTGAATTGCAATGGTCCCCAGAGGAAGAGAGTCTTGAAAGGAATGTAACGAGTACCGCTCTCATCTCTAGGACGTTGATATGCAAGGGAGCCTCATGTTCTTGCCATGTACCTCGGGCTGTCTGTCCCTGATAATGCCCCCCCACCCGATCAGGGAGGCGTCCGTGGTCACAGTTGCAGCTGGAGTCAGAACAACAAAGGGACGTCCTATGGTTACAGATTCGGACGTCAGCCACCACTGAAGGTCCTTCTTGCAAGAATTGGTTATCCAAACCAGGTGATCCATAGGTAATTCTTGAAAGGTCCACTGTGCGAATAGTAGCCATTGAAGAATGCGCATGTGTGACCTTGCTAGAGGTATTGCAATAATAGCTGTTGCCATGGTGCCCAACAGTCTGAGAATTGCCAATGCTGGTGCTCAGTGCTTTGAGAGAATGTCCAAAATCTGTTGCCGAAGAATAAGTATTCTCTCCAGAGGAAGTTTTAGGGATATGTTGACGGTGTCTAAGTCTGCTCCTGTAAAGACCGTATGCTGTGATGGCAATAAGGCAGACTTTTCTGAATTTATTGTTATCCCCAGTTGAGAGCAGAGGTCTAAGGTAATGTCCCTTGCCTGTATGAGATGATGCCTGGTGGGTGCGGGAAGGAGCCAGTCGTCTAAATATGGAAACACCCGGATTCCTTGATGCCTCAAGTGAGCCATAACCCCTGCCATACATTTGGTAAACACACTGGGGGCTGTAGTAAGACCAAAGGGCAGGGCTCAAAACTGGTAATGATTAACCCCCAGCTGAAAGCAGAGATGATCCCTGGATGGCCTGGCCATCTTTATATGGTAGTATGCATCCTGGAGATCTACTGAGCACATCCAATTGTCTTTCCCTAAGAATGGGAGTATTGACTGAAGCATGACCATCTGGAACTTTGTCTTTTCTACAGACTTGAATCTGCTGAGATCTAGTATCGGTCTCCAGTCTCCTGTTTTCTTTGGGACTAAAAAGAATCTTGAGTAAGTGAAAGGGGCTAATATACCCTCTGGATATTAAACTTTGTACCCAGCTGTCTTTTGTGATTTTGAGCCAGGCGCCTAGATACAAAGATAAACATTCCCAGACTGCCTCCAGAGGTGGGCAGGCGGGCCTCCTTTCAGGAGTGCTGATAGGGCTTCCCAAGGAACTGATCCTAGTCACCCTGGTTCTGTGAAATCCCTATGCCGCGTGGGCGGCATCTTCCATTATTGCCTCCTCCTCTGCCCCTGGAGGGGGTTTCACCTCGTGTGTCCGAAAAGGCTCCTCCGGCTTTGCGGAACCACATTTTCCCACCCCGCTGGCCTTTGGGATAAGTAGGTGTGGAAAAATGGACTCCTACGGCAGATAGAGTCTTTCCGTCTTGTTCACATCTGGTGAGGGTCTCTAACTTTAGGTCCCAAAAGTGAGGAACCATCGAACGGGGCATTCACAAAGGAGGACTTGAAAGGCTCTGCAAAGGAACACAAGTGCATCCAGGAATGTCTCCGAAGAGCTATTCCTGTACCCGCTGCCCTACTCGTCCCATCAGCTGCATAAGATACGAGGCGCATGGAAGAGTTGACGATGGAATTAAGGGTAGCAAGCTGAGATGTTACCTTGTCTGCCACCGTATCAGCTACTGCACGCTGAACAGTATCTCTGAGTTCTTTTAGGAGATCTCTCTGAAGCATGGTAAAGTGAGTTAAATTGTTCAACGATCGAAGAGCAAATGTCGTAGAACTGAACATGCACTTGCCAAACCTGTCCATGATCCCAGACTCTCTATTAGGAGGCTGAACAGACGTCGAGGTCTCGGACATCTCTTTCTTAGTGGCTGCCGCAACCACCATGGCATCAACAGGAATAGGTTTGGACAAAAAGGTCTTATGAGGTGCAGAAATATATTTGTTTGGTCTTCTAGGGACAGGTTCCATGGTATCTGGTGACTCCCACTCCCTTCAAGATAAAAAATCCATCAACTCATCAAAGGGCGGTGATACCAAAGAGGTGGAGGGTCGGGACCCAAAAGCTTTCAGGAGCACCGACTTGTCATTGGAAGGGCTGATGGGCTGCCAGTCACCTCTCTGCTTCAGGATCTCTAGGATATCCACGAAAGAAATATCCTCAGAGGGGGACCTTGGGGACCCTTCTGGCTCCTCCAAATCGGTGTCGGACGTGACAGATTCCTGAGGGGAATCAACATGTTTCCTCTTACATGTCCTCTTCTAACGGACCTCCTCAATGGGGGCTTTTGGGAAGGTCTCAGAAGAGCAGGGTTCTCCCAAGGAGAGCTTACTGAGGCTCCAGGTCCCTACGCTTACGATGGATCTGTGGTGATAGAGAAGATTCCGGCACTTTAAGGGAGGAGGTCGTCTGCTCAGAAGTTGTGACTGCCCGGGGGTACAAGACCCTCCTCATGGCATCGAAGGCACCACGGCTCCGATGCGAGGAAGCCCCCGGGTCAAAGACATCGAGGACTCCTCCCGCACCAAAGCCGCTGGCTCCGATCCCGAGGTAGGAGCAGAGCTCATCCCCACCGAATCCCTGAGGGGGACAGTCGGAACCGAAATATCAATTCGACTCCCCTCCTCGGAACAGACGGGTGAGTGTCAGCTCCCAGAGTCTGCAGCTGGGGTCGAAGACATCAGAGTTGCCACTGCCGACAGGCCAAACATGGGTGTCCGCGCCGATGGCTCCACAATCAACTGATCAGTTCCCTCCTGCTCTGAAGGCTCGACTCAAATCGGAGGAGGAACAGCAAGTAGGGTAGATGACTTGATCGGCTCCGAAACTGCCAGAGTCGAAGCCAATAAAATTTTTGGTAGCGCTGGATTCTGCAACAATCTCCTTACCACTCGATCCACATCCAAATCAGACAGTCTGGAAGCTCGAGAGGAGGCCATGGAAGGAACAGGTGAACCCAGGATTGGAGACCTTAGGGTTGGAGATACTGGCTCCAAAACTGGGAACCGGCTCCTACCCACTACCTGAACAGTCGGCTCCCATAACTGTGGAGCCGAGTCAGATACTTTCCTTGATGCCTTCGCAGCCGAAAGGCTTTTTGGCTCTGAACCAGAGACAGAGGAGGAAGATGTAGGTTTTGGCTTTTTCTGATAGGCAGAGTCCAAATCCAATTGAAAGGCAGACTTTTTCCACTAATTTCCTTTTTCTTTCTGCCAGAACCGTAGTACAAAATCCATGGCACACAGAACACACTTCTTGAAGATGGACCTCTCCTAGGCAATAAACACAGATGGTGGGACCATCTGAGAGAGACATTTTTTGGTTACATTTTGGGCATTTTTAACACCCAACTTTACCTTTTCTGACATGTTAAATCCAAGTATAACAAAATCCACTAGAAAAGTACAGTTTTGTACCTACCATAAATGTAGATGTTCGAGTGCTAATACAGCTGCAGTAATCACAGATGGGTATTCTGCCGTCAGGCGGGTCCTCGGTCGGCCGAATTCCAAAGTCTAGGTCCGGCGTCGGTTGCTGTCGCTTTCTTTCCTGACGTCAGTGAGGCAGGAGTATATAAGACACAGCCGACGCCATTTTCTTCAGTCTTTCTTGCCCCAGATGTCAGGTGCCCCCAGAAGGAAGGCAATACATAAATTATATTTATATATATGCAATGCAATATAATCAAAAATCAGTAGTTGCAAGCAAATATACCATAGAAGGATAACCCAATCAGGTTGTATGAAGAAGGGTTAGGCCCTAGGCCTTTACCAAGAGGGGAAGGAGGAAGGGTAACCTGTACTGCAGCTGTATTAGCACTCGATCATCTACATTTATGGTAGGTACAAAACTGTACTATGTTCATCGTGCATACAGCTGCAGTAATCACAGATGGGTAGAATCCCAAAGCTACGCACAGGGTGGTAGGCACTAGGTGGAACTGGGATGAGCCAGAATACCCTGCAACACAGCAGTGGCAAAGCCTGCTCTAGTTTTGGAATATAAAGGCAGGTGGTAGTGTTTTGTGAAGGTATGCACAAAACTCCAAGTGGCTGCCTCCAAAATATCTTTGGTAGGAACTCCTCTGAGGAAGGCTGTAGAGGTTGCTGTGGCCCTGGTGGAGTGGGATCTGATGCCTGTAGGGACAGATTTTCCATGATAGGAGTAACAAAACCGTATGCAGTGGCCTATCCATTTTGAAATTGTCTGTTTGGTAACTGGCTTCCCTTGAGCTCCTACAGCATAGGACACAAAGAGTTGTTCTGATTTCCTGAAAGGCTTTGTTCTGTCCAAATAATAACGTAGCTGTCTATGGATGTCTAAGGAGTGTAGCAGCCTTTCCCCTTTGTTTTGAGGATTGGGGTAAAAGGTAGGTAAGTGTATGGCTTGATTTAAAGCTACCCTGGATACCACTTTAGGCATAAATGATGGGTTGGTTTGAAGGGAAACCCTGTCCTGATGGAAGATGAGAAAGGGCTGCACAGCCATGAGGGCTTGTAGTTCCAAAACCCTACGAGCTGAGGTAATGGCCAGAAGGAAGGCTGTTTTCCAGGACAAATATTGCAAATCTGTTGAGGCAGCTGGTTCAAAGGGAGGCAATGTTAATTTTTCTAGAATGTAATTAAGGTCCCAGGCTGGCATTGGTTGTTTCCTTGGAGGTCTTATATTCTTAGCCCCTCTGAGGAACTGTCTTAAGAGTGGGTGAGAGAATAAGGGTGGATCAGTGTTGAATTCTGCAGAAATGACTGAGGCATGGATTTTTATGGAGGAAAATGAAAGTCCACTGTTCAGCAGCTCAGCTAGATACTGTAATACCGGAGGCAAATTCAGTTTTCTAGGATCCTGGCCTTTTTTCTCATTCCAAGAGCAAAACTATTTCCATTTTGTGGAGTAAGCCTTTCTAGTAGATGGCCTTCTGGCCTCCAAAATGACATCCTGCACCTCTTTGGGGAGTAGGGTCTGTTGTGTTGTTAAGGAATTTTCCATGCAGCGAGATTGAGTGTTTTCAACTGACTGTGAAGAGTTTTGTAGCTGTGCTGAGTCAGTAGAAGAGGCATTAGAGGTAGGGGCCAGGGAGGAGTATGTGTTAGGCTCCTCAGGAGTGGGTACCAGTGTTGTCTTGGCCAGTCTGGAGCAATCAGTATCATCTTCGGTCTGTCTGCTCTTGCTTTCAAGAGCACATTGGGCAGAAGAGGCAGAGGTGGGAAAGCGTAAACTGTCCATGCTGCCCAACTGAATGAAAGGCCGTCCACTCGCCAGGCCTTTGGATGAAAGGTCCTTGAACGGAACTTTTCCAATTGATGATTCCTGTGGGAGGCGAAGAGATCTATGTCTGGCCTTCCCCACGCTTGGATTATCTTTGTAAACACTTGAGGATGCAACTTCCATTCATGTGGATCTGTCATATTTCTGCTTAGATTGTCTGCCAGCGTGTTTTCCAAACCTGGCAAGTACTGTGCTTGAAGTTCGATTTGCCATTCCAGAGCCAAGTTCCAAAGTGTCATGGCTAGTCTGCACAGGGGGTATGAATGTGTTCCTCCTTGTTTGTTTATGTACCACATTACTGTGGTGTTGTCTGTTCTTATCAATAATTGTCCTGGATGCAGGAGGTCCTTGAAAGCTGTAATTGCATTTATCACTGCTAGCATTTCTTTTTGATTGAGGTGAAGGTGCTTTTCCTTTTGGGACCATTTGCCCTGAATGCACCTGTCTGTCATGTGCGCCCCCCAGGCGTAATCCGAGGCGTCTATTGTGATGACTTGATTTGCTAGAGGCTTGCAGAATGGGAGACCTGTGTTTGTTTGACATGCTTGGGCCCACCATAGAAATTCCTTTTGCAAACATGGAATTATTGGTATTATTGTTTCCAAACTGTGGCTGTGTTGAGACCATAGGTTTTTTAGGTACCACTGAAGTTTCCTGATATGCAACTTTGCACATGGGATTAAAAGAATGCAAGATGCCATGAAGCCCAGAGCCTGCAGGATTTTCCTTGCAGTAAGCCTGGTACAATTTGCTAGTATTTTGAAGTACTGAGTTAGTTGCCCCTGTTTTTCTGGCGTAAGATAGGCCATCTGGGTGTTTGTGTGCAAGTTGGCACCCAGGAAAGTTATTTTCTGAGATGGTGTTAGCCTGGATTTCTCTTTGTTGACTGTGTATCCCAGAGAATTCAGTAACCGTGTTACATAAGCCAGATGTTCCAGAAGTATGTGCTTGCTGTCCGCTTGGATCAGGCAGTCGTCCAAATAAGGGTAAATTTGTATCCCTTGAAGTCTGCAGTAGGCAATTACTGATGCCAGGCATTTTGTGAATACTCTGGGCAGTAGATAAGCCAAAGGGCAATGCAGAGAATTGATAGTGGATTGAACCTGCAAGAAATCTGAGGTATCTTCTGCAGCTTTGTCTGATTGGGACATGCAGGTATGCCTCCTTGAGGTCCAATGTTACCAGCCAAAACTCCTTGCCCAGCATGGGAAGAAGCTGCTGTAATGTGAGCATCTTGAATTTTGGTGCAGTAAGAATGTGTTTAGGATGGATAAGTCCAAAATGGGTCTCCAGTCGGTTCCTTTCCTTGGTACCAGAAATAGCCTGGAATAAAAACCTTGACCTTGTTCGTGAGTAGGTACCTCTTGAATAGCATTCATGTCTATGAGCTTTGAAATTTGTAGTTGTGCCTCTGCCTTTTGATTGTGTGGCAGGTTTGGCATGCCTCTCATTTTTGGAAGAGTGTGAAAATGAAATCTGTAGCCTCTGTTTATAAAGTCCAGGATCCATTTGTCTGTTGTGACAATATGCCAATTTCTTGTAAATAATACCAGCTTTCCTCCCAAGGGTGCTGCCAGCTGAGACTTGCTTGGCATGGAAAGGAGGAAGTCATTGGGTTTGTTTCCTGTATTGTTGTGCACCGTCTTCGCCACCTCTTGGTGCTGGAGTTTGCCATTGCCTGCCTCTATATGATCCTTGTGATTGTCCTCTGCCCCTTGTGCGCCTGTATCTACCTCTTTGGGGCTTGTCCGTGGCTGGAAAGGACCAGTTTTAGAAGGCCAATTTCTGCTAAAGCGTGGTGGTTGAACCTGTAGAAAAGCTTTGACAGTTTGCATAGATTTGGCTTTTCTTCCATTTTCCGTAGTATCTCCTCAGCATTAGTACCAAATAGCACATCCTTTTGTAAAGGAGCATCTAGTAGTTTAGCTTTCACATGATCAGGCAAGATTTGTTCCCTAAGCCAGGCATGTCTGAATGACTGATCCTGTAACAGCAGCTCTACTTGAGGCCTCTAGGGCATCATAGCCACATTGTAAGGTGTGTTTACCCACTTGTTCTGCACTATGCATCATATCATGTAACTCCTTCAAATCTGGTTGTTCAGGTTGAGACATTTTATTTCTTAATTGTGATAACAGAAACTGCTGATATTTAAGCATATGGAACTGACAATTTAAGGCCCTCATGGCTAGGGTGGCGAGGTATATACCTTTTTCCCCATCTTTCTAAGGATCTTGACTCTCTTTCGGAAGGTAGTTGATTCTTAGCAGTAGAGGCCTTCATTCCCTTGGGGCCTTGAGAAATGGTTTCAGGGTCAGCATTATGGCTTTTGTAAAGAAATTGGTGAGAGTTAGGAACTCTGTAGTACCTATCAGGCTTGACTGGGGCAGGAGGCAAGGAATCCGGATTAAGGCAAGCCTCCGAATAAACATCATCAAGTATGTCCAAGACAGGAGGTATCGCCAGAGGTCTGTGTTGAAGTAACAAAAGAAATTCTCTACGTCTTTTCTTGGAATCAGAAAAGTCTTGGCCTTCCCAATGGAAGTGTTCCCTCAAGGTGTGCAAGGTTTCCCCAAAAGAAAAATTCTCTGGAGGAGATACAGACGGAATGGACTGCTCTGCATCAGAATCTTCAAAAGGGGAGTAAGAGTGTTCCTCTACATCAGAATGTTCTGAAAAAATGGAGCCCTGATCAGAAGAGGGAGAATCTTCCTCCACTCTGGGTCTCTTGTCTGGAGGGGGTTGGGAACCCCTGATAAGGGTAATTAAATCCTCAGCCATTTTTAGCATCTGCTTTTTAGGCATGGGGCCTGGAGATGGGCCCTAGATGGGCCCTGTGCAACAGGCCTCTTGGGATGCCTGGCTGATTTGGACTTAGTAAAGGCCTTAATGGAAAAGGAAGATGAGGGTCTAAAGACACCATGGGTGGAAGTGGACCTGTCCACATTAGGAGGTTCAACGCTCACAGTGGCTTCGGTGGTTGTAGTCTGGGCCGAGGTACCTGCGGTCTCGGGTACAGAAGACACCGCCAAAGAAGTGTCGTCGGTAGTCAGGGACTGCATAGGCGTCTCGCTGAGAACCGGACCACGTGTAGCCGGTTTTGGCGCGGTGTCGGTGGAGACCGCGGACCTCACGTGTCGGTCCTTGTCCTTGCGTTTTTTGGACAAAACGGTAGTCGGAGTCTCCAACGACATTTTATAATCAAAGGCTTTACCAAAAAAGTGTTGGGCGAACTCCGCCCGAAGCTTAATACTGCGTTTATTGAAAGTAGTGCAAAAGTGACAGCCCGAGACGGCGTGGTCTGGGCCTAAACAAGGTATGCAGAGGGAATGGAAATCCTTATGCGGTATTTGCTTCCCACAAGAAATACAATTGTTAACTTTTTCTGACATCGGTCTGAGGCAAGAAAAGTTTCCCCAACGGGGTACTTAGCTTTAAAGAAGACTTCGGTTTCCAATTTTTCGTAAATTCAGGAGCTGGCCGACCGGCACTTGCGAACTGCTTCTGCTTTGGGCACCGCGCGGCAAAAAAGACTGAAGAAAATGGCGTCGGCTGTGTCTTATATACTCCTGCCTCACTGACGTCAGGAAAGAAAGCGACAACAACCGACACCGGACCTAGACTTTGGAATTCGGCTAACCGAGGACCCGCCTGACGGCAGAATACCCATCTGTGATTACTGCAGCTGTATGCACGATGAACATCACCACAATGTCAACAAGCAACTGAATAACAACAAAAAATTCACTGCTGGACAGGAATTTTAAGCCTAACTCGGCTGCAAAGTAAAAATTAAGCCTACCGGCTGAATTACTGGATCTCAGTCCAATTCAAAACCACTATACTAAGTCAAACTTGGCTAGTTCAACAACTTTTTCTTTAGACAATCAAAGGTATTTATAAAAAAAAAAAAAAAAATAAAGCCTAACTTCGGCTATAAGTGAAAGAAATTAAGCCTAACCGGCTAGAAAGCTAAAAATGAAGATACTAGAGCCTGTAACTTTGCTACGAAGGGATAGTGTAAAAAGATACCTGAGCAAGCACGAAAACGGCCTAACGACAATAAAGGAAAACACAAAAACCTCCCTACAAAACCAGAGTAAAGTAAATACAAGCCTAACTTCGGCTGAGGGAAAAAAAGATTACTCAGATGATGAAAAAAAGGACCCAATAAAGGAAATCTTTTTACTTAACTGACAAGAAATGGCCTGAGCTGAAGGAACACGCTCGATCTTTTGCAGCGGCAAACTAGATCTGGGGGAAGTAAAGGAGCATCATGGGATATGGTTTTGGCCTCGAGCTTTGCAATTTGGCCGACTGAGTCGAGGGATCGGCTCCGAACCCATACAGAACCCATTTGTCAGAAGTTATGGTTTCCCAGAAGGGGAGGCAGTGGGAAAGCCGGACTGAGAGAGGTAGGTGGGCAAGGCATTCATGCATTGTTGGGGCCTCCTCGGTCCTGCAAAGGCTGTCTAGGTTGAGGATGTGGGGCAGCAGGTCTGGAAGTGATTGGTCTTCTTGCCCCTCTTCTAGATCTGGAAGAGGAAGTACCCGCCTGGGCTGGGTTTCACCTTACAAAGGTGGCTTTAGCTGGAAAGTTTCTGTAGTACTTGGAAATAAGGGACAATAATGTTTTATGTCCTGTAATTCTTTACTTATTTCTTGCATATTCTTAAAAAGATCTGCAGATTGTGGTCCAGGGGGGCATCCAAGATCTTTGACTTAAAAGTCTTCTAGGAGATTCTGAAGTCTCAGCCAGGAGTATCTCCTGAGAACTGAAACAGATGCTTCACAGCGAGCAGATGCTTCTGCAGCTTCATAGCTGCATCTAATGTAGTGTCTGGCCACTTGTGTAGCCAGAGAAAGTTTGGAGGAGATGTCAGCCTTAATGGGGCAGTCAGGGATAGTGGCCAGCATGAAGAGGCTTGAGAGACAAAGTCCAGAGCATATTTAGTCATAGGAGTCTGACAGTTAATGGCTCTGAAGGCCAAAGTGGAAGAGGTGTAGACCTTATCAAGCCTATCCATAGATTTGCTGTCTTTATCTGTGGGTAGGAGTGAGGCAGAGGGAAGGAGTCTGGATTGCTTATCAGGATAGGTTGCAATCACTGCTGGGTCTGCTGAAGGTGGCTTGATTAAAAATTTCTGCTCATCAGGCACCTTGTAAAAGCGATCGGGTCACTTGGGGGCAGGTGGCTGCGAGTCTGCAGCCTTAGATGCTGAATCGAAAGCATCCAGGTATGCAGGCAGAAAGTACAGTTTTGTATCTACCATAAATGTAGATGTTAGAGTGCTAATACAGCTGCAGTCATAACAGATGAGTTCTCCTACCGTCAGGCGGGTCCTCGGTCGGCCGAATTCCAAAGTCTAGGTCCGGCGTCGGTTGTCGTCGCTTCTTCCCTGACGTCAGTGCGACAGGGGTATAAAAGAACCAGCCGACGCCATTTTCTTCAGTTTTTCTTGCCCCAGATGTCAGGTGCCCCCAGAAGGAAGGCAATACATAAATTTATATAATAAAGCAACGCAATATAATCAAAATACAGTAGTTGCAAGCAAATACACCATAAATGAATACCCCAATCAGGTTGTATGAGAAGGCGTTAGCCAATAGGCCTGTCCCAAGAGGGGAAGGAGGGAGAGAAACCTGGACTGCAGCTGTATTAGCACTCGAACATCTACATTTATGGTAGGTACAAAAGTACAGTTTTGTACCTACTATAAATGTAGATGTTAATCCCATTCATTGCTGCTCCTTACATGGGGGTAGTCCGTCCCAGTCGGTCAGCCCGCATATAGTAGTATAAGGCTGGCGTCGGCGCAGCTTAAGACTGACATCAGGGCGTCAGGGGGTACAATGACCGACGCCATCTCACGGCACTCATTCCCCAGATGTCAGAAGGCCCCAAAAGAAGAAGGCCAAAAAAGAAAAAGACAGCAAAACAACCAACCAGATTTAGAGTAAAGTGGAAGGTGGTAATATGCTTAGAAAGCATGCACTGAACTAAATATCTTTAGTAGCCACCTCTTAAAAAGCTGTAAGAAGTGGCAGTAGCCCCTAGTGGGAATGAGGCTATCAGCTGAATCCTCCTCAATATGATGGGAATAACAGAAAGCAATACAAAACCAATCCACCGAAATAGTTTGTTTTGTGAAACAGGCTTGAAGCCCCCAAAGCAAAAAACACAAATTTATACTGACTGACTGCTGACCCCTGTTCCCTTTAGTTCAACACAAATAATATAAGCAACTATCTGTGTATATCAGGGTCCCTTTATTTTCATAAAAAGTAGGCAAATGAATAGTTTGGTTTAAGCCATACTAGAAACCACTTTAGGCATAAAGGAAGAAGGATTAGCACTAAAGATACCTATCCTTCCTGGAAAAATTAAGAAAGGCTCAACGCCATAAGGCCTGTAATTCAGAGAAACCTTCTCGCAGAGGAGGTAATGGCCAACAAAAGCAGGTAACTTCATGATAGCAGTAATTGCAGGCTCAAAGCTGCAGGCTCAAAAGGTAGTAGAGTGAGTTTTTCCTCAACAATTGAGATCCCTCTCCAAGGGAGTAGAGATTCTTTCTGCTCTGGGGGTATTATCTTCAGGTCTAAAAAAAACAATGGTAAAGGATGAGAAAGAGTCATAGTGAGCTGTCCAGTAACTCAGTAAGATATTGAAGAGCCACACTTAAATTAGGCTAAATTAAGAAACACTGCACCTCTGTGCTGTAAAAAAAAATCTCCATCTCCATTTATCTGACCCTTCTTTCCTTTGTACTAGGCCTTCTGGCCTCCAAAATAAAACTTGCTGTTGCTGACCTAGCTGGTTTAAACAGAATATGCCCAGAAAGCACATGTCCTGAGAGATACTAGACTGGACTTTATTTCATTCACAGAATACCCCAGGCATCTTAACACTGCTATCACATACTGTAAATGATGAAGAAGTTCGCCCCTCTTGGGCCAGAGAATCAGGCAATGTCAAATAAGATGATAGATTTGTATTCCTCTTGAAAAAGAAATCACTCACTGGAGGAGCCAGGAGCAGCCGTGTGAACACTCCCATAGATAAATGAGGCATGCAGAAGAACCCTGATAATGAGTCCCAGCCCGAAAGCATGAGATTTCTGCAACTGGTGAGCCTGAGATAGGAAGGAAGAGGTACAAAGCCCAGAGTCACCATCCAGCAGAGGTAAAAGCTGTTGTAACGCCAACATTTTGAACTTGGGAATGGTCCAGATATGTTGAGGATAGATAGATAAAGATTTGGTCTCCACGTGTTCCCTTTCTTTTGGCACTATACCAACAGAATAAAATCCTAGGCCCACCACTTCTGGCAGGACGACCTTTCGCCCTTATATTTTATTTGTAAGAAATTTGTTTGTGAGCCTCTAGTCTTTGCTGGGGAGGACGTCCAGCATGCCTTTTGAAAGGAGGCAAGGTATGGAAATAAAACTTGTAACCTCGACGATGATAAAATACCCATTTGTCTTGGGTAATCAAATTCAATTTTCTTTTGAAGAAGAGTGCCAACCTCCCAGGTGTGCTGCTGGCCAGGGGAGAAAAGTCCTGGCAGCTGTCATTGGGGTCATTGGGCCTTTTTGGAAAGGACTGCCCCTGCCCTCCTCCTCGATGTGCAGGGTGAACTCCTCTTCTGAGGGTCTGAAAGAACTCTGAGCTCTGCCGCCTAGATCTCTAGATCCTTAGATCTGGGAGAATCATAAGGAACACCCGTCCACCTTAAGCTGCCAATTCCTAAAAAAGCCGGAGGCTGAACTGCAAAAATTCAACAGCCTGCATAGACTTTTCAAGACTGACTCCACAGGTAGACAAACAACACATCCAGACTGTAAAGGAGCATCCAAAATCTTAACATGATACATGATCAGAATTCTGATGATCCCTCAGCCATGCGTGCCTGCGAAGAACTGAACCAGTGGCAGCCACCCTAGGAAGGGAGGGGAGTACAGTAACCTGAGAAGCCCCTTCAGCCTGACCTGCCTCCTGAGAGGCCACATCACCGGCCAAAGTCTCCCCTGGGGGACTCCCAGCCTCCCTCGTCGAAACCACGGTTCCACTGGCCTCTAAAGAACCGTCGTCGCGGAGAACTACTCTTGCTTCTTTTAACTGTTTAACTGTTGGTTTTAGCTTCTTTCTTCGCGAGACGAAACCGGCCGGCCGGCCGCAATTGCACCTATTGCAACCTAGCACAAGCCTAAGACACAATAAAAACTTGTGCTAATAGGCGTATTGCAACAAAGAGCGCAAACGCTGCCCAGGCCCCAAAACAAGAAAACACGTCAGACACAAAAGAATGATAAATCCTATATTCATATCCTATTCACATTAGTTAGTTTTTCTCACTTTCTGACATCCGTAAAACAAAGAAAAAACAAATATTCCCCCAATGGGTACTTAGCCAACTTGATTCGCCGGGTCTGAAACTCTCGAAAAAAAAAAGCGAGACTTGCAACGCTGCTTCTGCACGCTTGCTTCTGCATCGCTGAAGAAAAAGGACTGATCGTGGAGTGCCGTCATGCGTGAGCTTTGTCCTGATGTCAGTCTTAAGCGCTTTTTTGCTGACACCGGAGCGCCTCTACTGGTATTCCGGGCCGACCGGACAGACATGGACCCCATGACCCTGGACTGCAGCAATGTGAGTGACATCTGTACTATGTTCATCGTGCATACAGCTGCAGTCATAACAGATGGGTAGAATCCCAAAGCTAAGAAAAGGGTGGTAGGCACTAAGTGGAACTAGGAGGAGCCAGGATGCCCTGCAAGACTGCAGTGGCAAAGCCTGCTCTAGTTTTGGAGTATAATGGTAGGTGGTAGTGCTTGGAGAAGGTATGCACAGAACTCCAAGTGGCTGCTTCCAAAATATCTTTGGTAGGAACTCCTCTGAGGAAAGCTGCAGAGGTAGCTGTGGCCCTTGTGGAGTGAGATCTGATGCCTGCAGGTACAGTTTTACCATGAAAAGAGTAACAAAAGCGTATGCAGTGGGCTATCCAGTTTGAGATTGTCTGTTTGGAAATTGGCTTCCCTTGAGCTCCTATAGCATAGGACACAAAGAGCTGTTCTGTTTTTCTGAAAGGCTTTGTTCTGTCCAAATAATAACTCAGCTGTCTGTGGATGCCCAAGGAATGCAGTAGTCTCTCCCCTTTGTTTTGAGGATTAGGGTAAAAGGTCGGTAAGTGGATAGCCTGATTCAAAGCTACCCTGGATACCACCTTTGGCATAAAGGACGGGTTGGTTCGTAAGGAAACTCTGTCCTGATGGAAGATGATAAAAGGCTGCACAGCCATGAGGGCTTGTAGTTCCGATACCCTGTGAGCTGAGGTGATAGCCAGAAGGAAAGCTGTTTTCCAGGACAAATATCTGTTGAGGCAGCTGGCTCAAAGGGAGGCAAGGTCAGCTTTTCCAGAATGAAATTGAGATTCCAAGCAGGTATTGGTTGTTTCCTTGGGGGTTTTATATTCTTCGCCCCTCTGAGGAACTGTCTTAAGAGGGGGTGAGAGAATAAAGGTGGATCAGTGTTGTATTCTGCAGAAATGGCTGAGGCATGGATTTTGATGGAAGAAAATGAAAGTCCACTGCTTAGCAGCTCAGCTAGATACTGTAATATTTGGGGTAAATTAAGTTTTCCAGGATTCTGGCCCTTTTTCTTATTCCAGGCACAAAACCGTTTCCATTTTGCGGAGTAAGCTTTTCTAGTAGACGGCCTTCTGGCTTCCAAAATTACATCCTGCACCTCCTTGGAGAGTAGGGTCTGTTGTGATGTTAAGGAATCTTCCATGCGGCCAGATTGAGTGTTTTCAGCTGACTGTGAAGAGTTTTGAAGCTGTGCTGAGTCAGAAGAAGAGGCATTAGAGGCAGGGTCCATGGTGGAGAATGCGTCAGGCTCCTCAGGAGTGGATACCAGTGCTATATTGTCCAGTCTGGAGCAATGAGAATCATCTTTGGTCTGTCTGCTCTGGTTTTTAATAGAACTTTGGGCAGCAGAGGAAGAGGCGGAAAGGCATAAACTGACATTGTTGTCCAACTGAAAGAGAGAGCGTCCACTCTCCAGGCCTGTGGATGAAAAGTCCTTGAGCAGAATTTTGTCAATTGGTGATTTTTGTGGGAGGCAAAGAGATCTATGTCTGGCCTTCCCCATGCTTGTATTATCTCTGTAAAGACTTGAGGATGCAACTTCCATTCGTATGGATCTGTCATATTTCTGCTTAGGTCATCTGCCAGCGTGTTTTCCTTGCCTGGCAAGTACTGTGCTTGAAGTTCAATTTGTAATTCCAGAGCCATGTTCCAAAGTGAAATGGCCAGCCTGCATAGGGGGTATGAATGGGTTCCTCCCTGTTTGTTTATGTACCACATTACTGTGGTGTTGTCTGTCCTTATCAATAGCTGACCTGGATGCAGAAGGTCTTTGAAAGCTATAATAGCATTTATTACTGCTAGCATTTCCTTTTGATTGATGTGAAAGTGCTTTTCTTTTTGGGACCATTTGCCCTGAATGCACCGATCTGTCATGTGCGCCCCCCAGGCGTAGTTCGCGGCGTCTGTTGTGATGACTTGATTTGCTTGAGGCTTGCAGAATGGGAGACCTGTGTTTGTTTGGCATGCTTGAGCCCACCACAGAAATTCCTTTTGAAGACATGGAATTAGTGGTATTACTGTTTCCAAACTGTGGCTGTGTTGAGACCATAGGTTTTTCAGGTACCATTGAAGTTTCCTCATATGCAGCTTTGCACATGGGATTAGTAGGATGCAAGATGCCATGAATCCCAGAGCCTGCAGGATTTTCCTTGCAGTCAGCCTGGTGAAATTTGCTAGTTTTCTTAAGTATTGAGTTAGTTGCCCGTTTCTCTGGCGTGAGGTAGGCCATCTGGGTGTTTGTGTCCAAGTTGGCAGCCAGGAAAATTATTTTCTGAGAGGGTATTAGCCTTGATTTCTTTTTGTTGACTGTGTATCCCAGAGAATTCAACAACATTATTACAAAAGCCAGATGTTTCAGAAGAATGTGCTTGCTGTCCGCTTGGATCAGGCAGTCGTCCAAATATGGGTATATTTGTATTCCTTGAAGTCTGCAGTAGGCAATTACTGATGCCAGGCATTTCGTGAATACTCTGGGCGCAATAGATAAACCAAAGGGCAATGCAAAGAATTGATAATGGGTTGAACCTGCAAGAAATCTGAGGTATCTTCTGCAATTTTGTCTGATTGGGACATGCAGGTATGCCTCCTTGAGGTCCAATGTTACCAGCCAAGACTCCTTGCCCAGCATGGGAAGAAGCTGCTGTAATGTGAGCATCTTGAATTTTGTGCAGTAAAAATGTGTTTAGGATGGATAGGTCCAAAATAGGTCTCCAATCTTTTCCCTTCCTTGGTACCAGGAATAGTCTGGAATAAAACCCTTGACCTTGTTCTTGAGTAGGTACCTCTTGAATAGCTTTCATGTCCATGAGATCTGAAATTTGTCTTTGTGCCTCTGCCCTTTGATTGTGTAGCAGGTTTGGCAGGCCTCTCATTTTTGGAAGGGTGTGAAAATGGAATCTGTAGCCTCGGTTTATAAGGTCCAGGATCCATTTGTCTTTTGTGATAATATGCCAATTTTTTGAAAATAATGCCAGTTTTCCACCTAAGAGTGCTGCCATTTGAGCCTTGCTTGGCATGCAAAGGGGAAAGTCATTGGGCTTGCTTTCTGAATGGCTGCGAACTATCCTCACCACCTCTTTGTGTAGGAGCTTGCCATTGTCTGCCTCTAAACGATCCTTGAGATTGCCCTCTGCCCCTCGGGCGTCTGTATCTATCTCTTTGGGGTCTGTCCGTGGCTGGAAAGGACCAATTTTTGGAGGGCCAATTTCTACTGAAACGTGGAGGTTGTACCTGTAGAAAATCTTTCACTGTTTGCATTGATTTAGCCTTTTCCTCCATTTTCTTTAATACCTCATCAGCTTTAACACCAAATAATACATCCTTTTGTAGAGGAGCATCTAGTAATTTAGCTTTGACATGATCTGGTAAGGTTTGCTCCTTGAGCCAGGCATGTCTACGTATGACTGATCCTGTAACAGCAGCTCTACATGAGGCCTCTAGAGCATCAAAACCACATTGCAAGGTATGTTTACCCACTTGTTCTGCACTATGCATCAAATCCTGCAACTCCTTCAAGTCTGGTTGTTCAGGTTGTGACACTTTGCTTCTCAACTGTGATAACAGAAACTGTTGGTAATTTAACATATGGAACTGGCAGTTTAATGCCCTCATGGTTAAGGTGGCCGAGGTGTATACTTTTTTCCCCCACCTTTCTAAAGATCTGGAATCTCTCTCGGAAGGTAAAGGATTTTTAGCAGTGGAGGCCTTAATTCCCTTGGGGCCCTGTGAGATGGTTTCAGGGTCAGCCGCATGGCTTTTGTATAGAAATTGGTGTGAGTCAGGAACCCGGTAGTACCTGTCAGGTTTGACTGGGGCTGGAGGTAAAGAATCCGGGTTAAGGCAGGCCTCCGAATACACATCATCTAGTATGTCTAAGACAGGAGGTATAGCCAGAGGCCTGTGCTGAGGTAGCAAGAGAAAATCCCTAAGCCTTTTCTTGGAATCTGAATACTCTTGGCCTTCCCAGTGGAAGTGCTCCCTTAAGGTATGCAAGGTTTCCCCAAATGAGTAATCCTCTAGAGGGGAGACAGAGGGAATGGACTCCTCTGCATCAGAATCTTCAAAAGGGGAGTAAGAATGTTCCTGTTCATCCGAGTGCTCTGAAATAATGGAGGCCTGGTCAGAGGAGGGGGATTCTTCCTCCATTCTGGGCCTTTTGTCCGATAAGAGTAATTAAATCCTCAGCCATTTTAAGCATCTGTTTTTTAGGCATGGGGCCTGGAGAAGGGCCCTGTGTAGCTGGTCTCTTAGAATGCATGGCTGCTTTAGACTTAGTGAAAGCCTTGATGGAAAAAGAAGAGGAAGGTCTGAAGACACCCTGAGAGAAGGCAGACCTGTCTACATTTTGAGTTTCACCACCAAGAGTGGCTTCGGTATCTGTAGTCGGGGTGTGGGCCGAGGAGCCTGCGACCTCGGGCACAGAAGACACCGCCAATGAAGTGTCGTCGGTAGGCAGGGGCTGCGTAGGCACCTCGCTGAGAACCGGACCACCTGTAATCGGCTTTGGCGTGGTGTCGGTAGAGGCCGCGGACCTCGTGTGTCGGTCCTTATCTTTGCGTTTTTTAGACAAAACTGGAGTCGGAGTATCCGACGACATAATATAGTTAAATTTTCTGCCAAAATACTGCTGGGTGAACTCCGCCCGATGCTTAATGGTGCGTTTGTTGAATGTAGCGCAAAAACAACAGACCGAGACGTCGTGGTCTGGGCCTAAGCAAGGAATGCAGAGGGAATGAAAATCCTTATGCGGTATTTGCTTCCCACATGAAATACAACTATTAACTTTGTCTGACATCGGTCTGAGGCAAGAAAAGTTTCAACGGGTACTTAGCTTTCAAGAAGACTTCGGTTGCAAAATTTTCGTAATTTCAGGAGCTGGCCGACCGGCACTTGCGAACTGCTTCTGCTTCGGGCACCGCGCGGCAGGAAAGACTGAAGAAAATGGCGTTGGCTGGTTCTTTTATACCCCTGTCGCACTGACGTCAGGGAAGAAGCGACGACAACCGACGCCGGACCTAGACTTTGGAATTCGGCCGACCGAGGACCCGCCTGACGGCAGGAGAACCCATCTGTTATGACTGCAGCTGTATGCACGATGAACATCTGGTGGAACAGCAGAAGGAGAGGGGGAATCCCATTTGAAAGAGCTCAAAATACCCCTTTTGGGTAACAAACATTTGTGAGGTATCCCATTTGAAGTAATCTTTCATTTTGGTGATATCCTCAGGGGGAGAATCTTCCTCTATAGATTCCTCATCAGGACAGTAGTACTGCTGGGGAAGAAGCAATTTGGGAGGTGCAAGATATAAAGTCCTCAGAGAAGGAAAAGGAAGTATCATGCACTTTGTCCCTAACCTGAGATGTCAGGGGGCAGGGGGGAAGGGAAGAGACTGAAGCAGGCCTAGGGATGAGCAAAGGTAGAGCAGTGGAGGATGAGGCTGAAGGTCTGAGAGCCATAAAGGCCTGCATCAGGGAAAAAGTGAAGGACTGCCAGTCAAGTAGGCCTTCCGCAGTGGTAGAGGCATGTTTGGTTTTCGGTTTCTTTTTTGCTGGGGTAGGCAGAGCAGGCTTGTGGAATCCGGTTTGGCAGGGACCGTATCCAAAGGCGGGATTCCCAGTCGGAGGCTCCACAGAATCTGGTTCCCCCTCGACCTTGACGGTAGTCAGGGTTGGCTCCGGGGACGTGCCAGTCGTCGGCTGAACAACGGCTTTCACAAAGTCGATGGATCCACCAGGCGTCCCTCAGCTCCAAAATAGTCAGTTGGCGGGGCATCCGGTAATGGAGCGGCAGGCAAAGAGGGCCTAGGAAACTTGGCCTTCTTACACGGAGGTTCTGACATGGCCTCTTGAGGCAGGATCCACCCTTAGGGCTAACTGCTTAAGGCGCTGGTTTCCTAAAAAGAGGTTAAGCGTGGCCAGATGGCTGTGTAGGGTCTTCGGCAGAAACGATTGGCAGATGGAGCAAGAGGTATGGTTGTGCCCCCGGCCTAAGCAAAAAAACACACTGATCATGGAGTCTTTATGGGGTATCCGGCACCCGCAATGGAATTTACGCTTTTTAATGGACATCTGCTATAAATTGCTACAACAAACCAAGCTTAAGCAATAGCAATCAATCAGATATGAAGACCCCCCCTCCAATGGGTTACTTAGCTTTATTGAGACGTCTGAAGGGAAGGAGCGAACACACGATGAGTCGGTCGTCTGCGGCTGAAAACTTCTGAGGATTGTGTGTGCAGACGTCACATTTAAGTACCCTGGTTTATGGCCCTACGTGTGACTGCCAAGCTGAAGCTTTTGTATAGGAGCCGACATACACGAGTCGCCGGAGGGCAGGAAATCCCACAAGAATACTGCAACATAGAAATAGAAGGACATTTTGTGGTGCCCTTCCAAACTATTTGGTTGTCATTCCAGATAATGTCCTCCAACAATGCAGGAACTGTGTGTTATAGGGTACAATAAACTTTTAGTCACAGTCAAAAGGGACCTCATGAAATCCCTTTAAAACAGAAGACCCTAACTGTCCCCCCCCCAAAAAAAAAAAAACAAAGCGACTTTCCCCTAACAGAAAGCTTCAACTGAAAATGCAATAAAACCTTCTACCAGCAAATAGTTAAATACAGAGCAGCTGGTATATCACAGACAGAAATATCCATTATTTTCAAAAAGAGGAGGTTACTAGAAATATTTTATTAAGAAATTAATCCTACAACACAATACAAAGAAATCATTCAAACAAAACACAGCTGAAGCAATCTTTGCATTCTTTTGAAATCTTACAAACGTTAGGGCTTTCATCCTCTTACGATGCACTGAGCTCACTTGTTAACTGACACACAACTGCCACAAAACTCACTACTAGCTTCCTCAGTGTTCTAAAAGTCAACAAATTTCACCATTTCACTGTATCACACAGGTCAAATAAAGTAAAAGCACACACCATACAGCATCCATCAGGTTGACAAGGGGAGGGGGAAGATGGATACAAATATCCATTACATTTTCCACATTCATCTGTATGTTAAACCATACTTTCTGTGGTATAATATTCTACAAAGTCAGATATGGCAATCTTCTGGGTACAATACATTCGTACATTTGTGCCATTTCTGCTCTCTGCACTCTCACCAAAGCCACAGAGACTGAGTCACATCTTGCAAAGTTCAAAAATCCATATCGCACCAACAGGTCTTTGCATGCTCTCCCTTTTGCTCCAGATCATACTAGCCTCTCATTCCTTGGCATCAACATCAATCCCACACAAGGATTCATAAGTCCAAACAGCCTTCTGGTTCCACATCACAGTCGTGCGTTGAAACGATTCCATGAAATAAAAGAGAAGTGGATAAAAGTGCAACACCCACCGTCAAAATGCAGTATGAAGAACATTCCTAGGTGATAAAAATATTAAGTACTCACAACACAGCACTGTTTGCAATTAAGGGACTCTTCCAAGCAAAACTAATGAGATGGGCTGCAGAGAGTGAATGAAGTTACTTTCCAATTCTGGAAAACCTTGGATAGGCAGAATTGTGCTGTAAACGGATTTAAATTAGGGTATCCCAAATAAGGGTTTAGTAGGGACTAAAGACTAACTGTGCCAATGACTTCAACTTAAACATGCAATAAACAGAGCTCAAAGAAAGCTCATGCAAGACCAAGAAAATATATACACTATGTACGGTCCACCCATCCAGACACTGGCTCACTTTCAGTCATTCAAGTGTTTTAATACCCACAAATTTAAACAGTGTTTAAATGCTGCTGTTTTTGTTCATATAAAACAAAACCTGTGAAAATGTTTTGCTAAACCACATATGGAAAAATGATTCAGTCCTGGGAATTTCATACTTACCATCAATCTGGAAGATTCCTCACTATGAGGTTATTCTACATTCCCCACCCTGAGGGCTTTGATTCCATACTGGACCCAAACCCAGAACTGAAACTCCCACCAGAGCCAGGTGCATTCCCTCCTGATCCCCAGCCTAAAGACCCAGAATTCGACCCATAGGAATTACTTCCCCCAGAAAATGGTTGGTTCTGCTCTCTAGGTCCTGGATTTGGGTTATTCCCTGATGGTCCAGATGGATTCTGCTGATTAGACATCATCATCCCCCAACTACTCTGCAATGCTGCCTGTGCTGCTGCCATCATAGCAGGGTTAATGTTAAAAGACCCAAAGTTCATCCCTTGACCACCCATGTTGCCATTTTGGTTTCCCATTCCAGACCCACCTGGACCTCCCCTGCCTGGAAAGCCCCTCTGGTTCCCAAAGCCTAGGTTACCAAATCTGCCAACGCTTTCCATTTGCCTCATGTTATTCTGTTTAGGTTCCGCCGTCGATACATGAACACTGACTCCTTTAACAATCAAATCTTCTCCACAAAGAGACTGGGCCACCTAAAACAAAAACAAAATAAAAAAAAAATTAGCTCATCTAATCTTGAGAAATAGAATTACAAGACATTTGCTTCCCGAAAGAAATCAGAATTTTCTACACCAAATATACTACTGGTATGGTCAAACAAAGGGTTACAATTCTAAGGATCAGAGAAATCTTCACCACCATTCTACATCGGTATGTAAACAGATACATAAATGAACTTGTACCCTGCAAGAACAAATGCAGGGCAAACCCCAAAAACAAACCCACATGGTGGAACCATAAAAAGAAGTTATGTACTTACCATAACATTCCATCTGTGTTGTCCATTTTCGACATATGGCTTTGGTTCCGATACTGGAACCAAACTGGCCATTACTACAGCTCACGCCGACCAAAACCTCTTGAGCTTTACCTCTACTCATAATCCCCCTCTCTAAATTACCTCATATCTCCTTTGCAGATTATATAATGATAAAGAAGCTTTAATGGAAACTATCTGCTATGCGTTAAAGATTACAATATGATAATTCATATCACCTGTTCCAGCAAAAAGTCTTCAAAGGCCAGAGGATGGAGGAGAGTAGAGGATAAATGAAAAATGGACAATACAGATGGAATGTTATGGTAAATACACAACTTCTTTATCCGATGTCAACTTTCATTTTATCCTTGATGTATGGGAGAGAGCCTCCAGTTACCTTAGACCTTGGGAGGACTCATGGAAGGATATTCCTGAGCACCACTGAACCGAAAGCAGTTCTTCCCCTAGAGACCAAATCCAATTTATAATGAATAATAAAGATATGGGGAGAAGCCCAAGTTGCTGCTGCACATCATCCACCGAAGCCTTTGACTGAAAAACCAAAGTGGCTACAGATGTTGTAGTGTGTGTGCCTTAATAGGCTTATGCAAATCAATTTTCCTCGTTACAGATGGATATACAATCTTGAGCCATCTGGCTAAGGTCACCTTACTGACAGTTTTACCAAACCTTGCACTTGAAAAGGAAATAAATAGTTTGGTTAGATTTTCTAATGTCTTTTGTTCTGTGAAGATAAAAATGGGATGGTCTGTGAACATCTAAAAAAAAAATGCAGACAATATTCACCTTTGTTTGAAAAGTTTGGAAAAAATACTGGCAAGTTATTAGTCTGATACGAGTCTCGGACACTACCTTTGGCAAAAAAGTGTGATTTGTTCGTAAGGAGACACTGTCTGTGAAAGATCAGATACAAATACGTTCACATGTTAAGGCCTGAATTTCTGAAATACTTCTAGCAGAAGTTATTGCCACTAAAAATGTTCTCCATGACACGAACTTTAGATCGCAATGCACAGAAGGTTCAAAGGGGGAATGTACAATGGTTTGCAACACTAGGTTTAGGTCCCAAGGTGGCATTGGACCATTCCTCTCAACCTCTTAAAATCTGGACAAAGCCATAAATAAAAGTGGGACAAAGGCCCAAAAATATGGACAATGTTTAAATATTGTTCTTATAAACTTAGAAAGCTGACAGAAGCAGTAAATTGTATGAAGTCTGAAACTCAACTGTCTTGTCATTTTTTTTTTACTTCAGTCTTTACTGATTTGCCACGCTACTAGTTTGTCAGAAAACCACAACTTTATGAAAAAATGGACAAAAAATATGAGGCAAAAATCTGGACAGTAGAGAGGTATGGTTGGATCATTGAAGGGAGGTTTCTACAACAGTGTCCTATTTAAGAAAGGCGGTCTATGAGAAGCTCTGGAACATTCTTTCAAACCATCACAGAAATTTGAAATTGCTGCTAGCTGTATTCTGACAGTAGAAGCTCCTGCATTAAAAAGAGAAGCTAAGAACTCCAAAATATCAATAGAAATGGAAACGGGATCAATATCACTTTTCCCCAAGTCCAGACAGAAAATCTCTTCCACTTACTATTATATAGCTGCCTAGTAGAAGGGTTTATGATACGCTAGAATAATTTGGTGTACTGGGGAAGAAAGGTTAAGATGCCTGGCAACTAATGGAAGTGGAGGAACCATGCTGTCAGCTTGAAGTATAGAATGGATGAACTAGTCCATCTGGATGGATCCAACTCCAGACCTTCTGTCCCAGAGTCCATGGTCATTGAATTAGGTAAGGCCAAAGAAAGAGGAACCATATCTGACAAGGCCAAAATGGAGCAATAAGGATTACTTTGCTTTATGTAAGAATTTTGGAATTAGAGGCATCGGGGGAAAGGCATGCAGGAGTCTGGGGGAGCCAAGTGTGGAGAAGTGTGTCACTTGGTGACTTCCTTGTGGGAAGAGGGGGAGCCAAGTGTGGAGAAGTGTGTCACTTGGCGACTTCCCTGTAGGGAGAATAAGGGCAAAGAAGTTGCTGCACTTGCTCAGGGGAGAGACAAACAGGTCGCAGCAAGGGTGGCTCCACAGACTGAAAATCTTTTCCATTACAGCTGGATTGAGAGACCACTCGTGAGGCTGCAGGATACATCTGCTCAGTTTGTTTGCTATCACACTGGAACTCCCTGGAATATGCATTGCTATCAAAAAGCAGTTGGAAGAGAATGCCCACTGCCACACCCTGAGCACTTCTCAACAAAGGGTATGATTTGGTTCCTCCCAGTTTGTTTATGTACCAAACTACTGACATACTGTCCATCTGGATCGCAACTGTTCCCTGACGAAGAGCAGTCCGAAAGGCTTGCAAAGCAAAAAGCACCGCTCTTAGCGCCAGAACACTGAAGTGCAAATTGGCCTCTAAATGGGACCTAGTGCCTTAGACAGTCTTGCCGAGAAAAAGCCTCCTCAACCCCTCTGGAAGGCATCCGTGGTCACTACAGCCTTTGGTTGTGGAAGGACAAAGGGGCGTTCCAAAGGACTTTCTTTGGATTCCGTCCACCAAGCTAGATCTGACTTGTAATGACTGATTAGAATCTGGTCCGACATGGGTTGGTATAGCATAGACCATTGAGATGCCAGCAGCCACTGCAGAATCCTCACATCTCACTAGAGGAACTAGAGCTATTGTCACTGCCATGGAACCTAAAGCCTGTAAGATTACAGGAGCGGGTACCTTCATAGGTTCATAACCTTCTTGCTACGAATTATTTTCTGAACACGTGTTTTCAGTTTTAGAAGGCTCTCAGGAGGAAGGGATGCAACAGTTGACATATTTAGTGCTGCCCCTATAAACTCTAAACTGATTTTTTGAGTTTTACAGTTACTCACAAGTATGCATAGGACTTTAGCACGTAATCCCTTGCCCTCTATCAATCGATGTCTGTTCACAGCAATAATGAGCCACCTGTCCAAGTAAGGAAACACCTGGAATCCTTGCAATCTCAAATGGGTTGCTACTACTACATACATTTGGTGAACACCCTAGGGGCTGTGGTTAGACTAAAGGGCAGCACCCAGAATTGAGAATGACTTGTCAATTTGTATGTGGTAATATGCATACTGAAGATCCATCGAGCACATCCAGTTGTCTTTTTCGAAAAATGGAAAAATAGACTGCAACTTTACCATCCAGAATTGTTTGCCAAACTGATTTCAACACACGAGATCTAAAATCGGTCTCCAGTCCTCTATTTTGGCACTCAATCTTGAGTAAATTCTGGATCCTCTCTGGTCTAGTGGGACTTCTTGAAGGACTCTTGTCTGGTAGACTTTGAATCTCTAGAATTGCTGCTGTCCCCTGACTGAGTAGAACATAAGAGATTTTATTTGGCATACTGGTGGGGGGTTCTGAAAGGGTATGGTATAACCACTGGATATGATGCACTGCATCCAAGAATCTGTTATATTTAGCCAGGCATTTTGGTGCAAGGATAAGCGTCCCCTAGGTGCCTTCAGAGGAAGACAATCGAGGCTCCTTTCAGGAACAATGAAATGGCTTACTCTGGAAGGAGTCCCTGAATCCCTGGTTCTGCAGAACATCTCTGCTGCATGGGCGGTGTCTTCCATTGTAGCTGACCCCTCTGCCCCTGGAGGAACTGCCTCCACATGTGTTCTGGAAAGGCCCTTGGGATTTTCTGAACATCTTTCCACCACTCCTCTGATTCCTGCAAAAGTATCTTTGGGGGGTGGAAAAACAAGAAGTTATGTACTCACCATAACGTTCGATGTATGTAGTCCATCTCGCCTCACATTCTTACCCGTGGGTTCGGAGCCGAATGTCGGCTCCGACTCGTCCGATTTTTACTAGCTCAAAGTCTCTCATTGGCTGGGCTAAGAGGGTATCCCATGGTGCACTGCTCCATATCCCCAGATCTAGTTTGCTGCAAAACAACATATGTACTTCATACACACCTCACATCCATATAAACAATCACTAATCAAAGGGACTCTGTAGGTGAAAACCTATCCTCCAAATCCTCCAGGCAGGGGGAAGGTGGGAGGGTAAGTAAGAATGTGAGGCGAGATGGACTACACACATCGAACGTTATGGTGAGTACATAACTTCTTGATTTTATGTAGTCCTATCTCGCCTACATTCTTACCCGTGGGACAGCGTCCCTAGCACCTACATCCTGGGTGGCTCATAGGAAAATACTCCTGAGAACTGTGGAGCCAAAAGAAGATCTGCCCCTGGAGACCACGTCCAATTTGTAATGAGAAACAAAAGTGTGAGGAGAAGCCCAAGTAGCTGCAGCACATATATCATCCATTGACAATCTAGCTTGATAGGCTGTGGATGTGGAACTAGCCCGCGTAGAATGTGCCTCGACTGGAAATGGCAAATTTTTACCTCCTGCCTGATAGATGAAAGAGATACAACTGGCTATCCATCTAGACAGCGTAACCCTGGATACCGGAGAAACCACTCGGTTTTCCGAAAAGGAGACAAAGAGTTGGTCAGACTTCCGGATATCTGTTGTCCGGTGTAGATAGAAGCGTAACTGTCTATGTACATCCAATTGGTGAAACCTAAATTCTGTCTTGTTAGAGAAGTGGGGGAAGAACACCGGCAGCTCAATGGACTGATTCATGTTAGACACGGAAGCCACTTTAGGAAGGAACGATGGGTTTGGTCTAAGAGAGACCCTATCTTTGTGGAAGATCAAATATGGGGGGTTTGATGGAGAGAGCTTGAATTTCCGAGACCCGCCGTGCTGAAGTGATTGCTATTAAGAATGCTGTTTTCCATGTTAAGAACTTTAATTCACAGGTAGCTGCAGGTTGAAATGGTGGTAGAGTGAGGGCTTGAAGAACAAAATTGAGATCCCAGGGCATGACGGGTTCGGACACTGGGAGACGAAGCAACAGGGTACCTTTAAGGAATGCTTTGCATAGTCTGTGTGCCATAAGACTAGGTTACTTTGTTACGTGGAAATTAGATACTGCCGCCAGCTGAACTTTGATGGTGGCTGATGCGGACCCCTGATAGAACAGCATAGACAAGAACTCCAGAACTGAATCTATTGGAGCTGTGTAAGGATCAATACCTCTAGTATGAGCCCAGATGGAGAACCTTTTCCATTTGCTAGAGTAAATCTTTCTGGTGGATGGCTTATGGGAGGACGATAATATATGGGCCACTTCTGGTGAAAAATTATGACGTCTGACTAGCGATGGAAGTGGAGTAGCCAGGCTGTCAACCGGAGTGTATAAAAAGAGAAACGGCTTCAGGTAAAACCCAGGTGCACAAAACCAGAACTATATATAACCAAAAATACACTGAGGTGCCACACAATAGCTATTACACAAAAAAAATAAGAACAGTGGTGAGCGCTTTTGCAAAACTAATTGCTTCATCAGACGAAAATAAAACACTCCATTGCTTATATACATTTCTCGGGATGCATACTAGTTTTGTGTAGGTATGTGTTCTTTCTGGTTGGTTTGTGGAAGATGCTACTCTTGAAGCAGTTAAATTCAGCTTAAGCTAGATGTACATCAAGAAAATCAATCTCAGCTGCAGATAGCCAGTATGTGAATTTTAAAAAGTATGGAGTTTATATCTATGCACATTAATTAGGCTTTTACCAACAGTTTTGTATATAGTTTTTGTATATAGTTTTTGTATGCAGTTTTTATATGCATTTACATGCAGTTTTTTATATGTGTCTTTTATATGCAGTTTTCTCTATATGTAGCCTTTCTACATTTATACATTTATAAGTTTTATATAGCTTTAATGCCTTAATTGACCTATGACATCAGTGATTGAGTCAATGGTTCCATCTGTATATAAGCAATGGAGTGTTTTATTTTCTTGTCTGATGAAGCAATTAGTTTTGCGAAAGCGCTCACCACTGTTCTTATTTTTTTTGTGTAATAAAGATGCTATTGTGTGGCACCTCGGTGTCAACCGGAGTGTCCTCAGAGACGGGTGGAACTGTCCGACGTGTGTCAGTAAATCTGGTAGAGGGTCCAGAATCCAAGGAGTGTCCACAACGTATGGTTGAAGAAAGGGGAACCATACTTGACAAGGCCAGTGTGGGGCAATCAGAATCATTCTGCTTCCCAAGGATTGCGCTTTATGAATCACCCTTGAGAGAAGGGGAAACGGAGGGAAAGCATAAAGCAGAACGGAGGGCCAATCGTGAACCAGAGCGTCCCTGGGTGATTCCCCCTGTGGGGGGATCAGCGTGAAGTAGTTGCTGCATTTCGCATTGAGAGGGCTGGCAAAAAGGTCGCAGCAAGGCTGACCCCATCTGCTGAAGATTCGCTCTGCAACCAGGCGATTCAGGGACCACTCGTAAGGCATAAGTATTGCTCTGCTTAGCCTGTCCGCTATTACATTGGACTTCCCCGGAATGTGCGTTGCCACCAGAAACCGTTGGGAAGCTATTGCCCAATGCCACACTCGCATAGCCTCTCTGCATAGGGGGTAAGACCGGGTTTCCCCCTTGCTTGTTGAGATACCACACTACTGACATGTTGTCTGAGAGTATCGCATTAGTCCCTAGAGGGAGAACTTCCTGAAGTGCCTGCAACGCAAGAAGCACTGCTCTCATCTCCAGGACATTTATATGCAAATTATCTCGTGTTCTTGCCACGTGCCTTGGACTGTCCTGTCGAGATAATGCCCCCCCCCCAATCTGGGAGGCGTCCGTGGTCACCGTGGCAACAGGGATGGGAGGAACGAAGGGCTTTCCCCCGTTCAAATTGTTGGTGCACAGCTACCAACGGAGGTCCTGCTTGCACCTGTCTGTGATTAAGATGGGATGAGATAGTGGGAGTCTTTGGAGAGACTATTGGACAAAGAGGAGCCATTGAAGAAGTCTCATGCGTACTCTCGCTAGAGGGACTAACATGATAGTTGCCGCTATGGTCCATAGGAGTTGTAGAACCAGTCTTGCCTTCGCTTGTCTCAGGGGCATCAGCATATGTATTTGTCGTTGCAATACAGTGATCCTTTCTTGTGGTAGGAATGCTCGCATTCAAATGGTGTCCAACTCTGCACCTATAAAGGTGACACGCTGTGAGGGCAATAAGGCAGATTTTTCCCAGTTTATTGTTATGCCCAATTGGTGACATAGACTGATGGTAGCGTCCCTGGCCTGAACTAGTTGATGCCTGGTGGGGGCGGTAAGGAGCCAGTCGTCCAGGTACAGAAACACCTGGAATCCGTGACGTCTCACGTGAGCCGTCACCACTGCCATACATTTGGTGAACACTCTGGGGGCTGTGGTGAGACCAAAGGGCAGGGTTCGAAACTGGAAGTGACTGGCTCCCAGCCGGAAGCGTAGGTGACTCCTGGATGCTTTGTCCATTTTGACAAGGTAGTAAGCATCCTTGAGATCGATGGAGCACATCCATACTTCCTCTCCCAACAATGGAAGAATCGATTGTAGTGTGACCATACGGAACTTGGACTTGTGTACGTAATTGTTGACTGAGATCTAGTATGGGTCTCAGGTCCCCTGTTCTTTTCGGCACCAAAAAGAATCTTGAGTAAGTCCCTAATCCGATTTGGTCAGAGGGGACTGGTTGGATGGCTCCTTTTTCTAGCAGCTGAGAGACCTCTGAGGCTGCTTGATCCCTTTGACTGGGTGGAACTTCTGGGATTTTTCTTATTGGCGGGGGTACTGAAGAGAATGGGATGAGGTAACCACCGGAAATTATCCTTAATACCCATCGGTCCTGGGTAATGCTCTCCCAGGCTTCCGGATATAAGGAAATTCGACCCCCGACTGGCTCCGGATAAGCTCAGCCGGGCACACCCTCAGGAATGAGAGTATGGAGAACCACGGAAGGAGTCATGGTCTCCGGAATTGCGGGGTCCCCCTCTGCCTCTGGGGCGACGTCTCCCTGAGTAACCCCCCCTTGCCTCTGGAGGGGGGTTCACCTTGTGCGGCAAGAAAATACCTCTGATTTCTTGAACCACATCTCCCCCCCCCCCCACTGGGCCTTGGGATAAGGCCTAGAAGAAAGGGAAAAACGGACCCCTACAGCAGACAGAGTCTTTCCCTCTTGCTCGCACCTGGTGAGGGTGTCTTTCACTTTGGTCCCAAACAAGGAGGAACCGTCAAATGAGGCGTCAAGTGAAGGAAGACTTGAAGGCCTCCGCGAAGTGACACAGGCGCAGCCAGGCTTGTCTTCTAAGGGCAACCCCTGAGCTCGCTGCCCTACTCACTCCCTCGGCCACATACGAGATGAGCCGCATGGACGAGTTAGCGATGGAGTTGAGGGCAGAAACCTGTGCGTTAACCGTCTGAGCCACCGCCTCAGATATGTTACCCGCAAGAGTATCTCCAAATTCTTTGAGGAGATCTCTCTGGAGCCGAGTGAAGTGAGACAAATAATTCAGCGACCGTAAAGTGAAGGTTGCTGAAGATAGGGTACGCTTCCCGTACTGGTCCATGGTCCTAGACTCCTTTTTAGGAGGATGAACCGATGAGGAAGACTCTGCAACTTCCTTCTGGGTGGCTGCCGCCACCACCATGGCATCTATCGGGACTCCTTTTGACAGAAACTCCTTTCCCTGGGGTGTGGACAGGAATTTGTTGGGACGCCTGGGAACGGGCTCCACAGAATCAGGGTTTTCCCACACTCTTCGACAAATGAGGTCAAGAAGTTCGTTGAAGGGTGGAGACACCCAGGAGGCGGAAGGTTGAGTGCCAAAAGCCTTAAGGAATACTGACTCCTCCTCGGAAGGAGTTTTGGAAGGCCAGCCTCCTCTTTGTTTCAGTATCTCCAGGATATCGCAGAAGGAAACATCATCAGAGGAAGACTTGGGGGGACCCTTCAGATTCCTCGAGGTCAGTATCGGAGGTGAGAGACTCATCCTGGGAGTCTATGTGCTTCCTCTTACACAATTTCTTTCTAGGAGGCTCCTCAGGCACGGACTCTGGGAGACCCTCAGAAAGTTGGGGACCACTCATGGGGGTATCCTTAGGGCCTGGCACTCTACTGTCCATGGATAGGGGAGTGTCAGAGGCTCTCGCCGGGGTGATGGGGGACGGAATGACCGACCCGGGTGATGTAGCTGACGATCTTGCCAGCGCGCTCCGCATGGCCTTGAGAGCAGGTCCCCCCCGAGTCCGAGGACCGACCAGCCTCCGAGGCCACAACCGGGACCGGGGTCCCTCGAGCCGATGCACAGAGTGGGAGACTCGGAACCGACAGTTTTCCCAAAGTATCCCCCTTCGGGCCCGACCGAAGAGACCCAAGTCTCGAACACTGTGGACGGAACCGACATGGTCGGGGCCGAGGTCGGCACCGATAGACCCAAAGGGGGTATCGGAGCCGGCGCAGGAACATCACTCGGAACGGAGCATACCGGCTCTGACAACAAGGATGTGCTCGGAGGAGGAATCATCGAAACGGTCATAGGAAATGGCTCCGGAGCCGAGTGGGTTGGAGCCGAGAACAATTTGGCCAACACCGGCAACTGCAGGAGCCCCTGCACTAACCTATCGACATCCAAATCAGAAAGCCTGGAGGATTTGGAGGAGAGCGATGGAGATTGGGATCTCTTGTCTGGTGAACCATGCCTCACACTGGGCGACCGGCTCCGAATGGGTTCAAGAATAATAGGAGCCGACACCAATTCAGTTAACACTGATACCTCCTGCAGCCCCGAGGACAGTGGAGCCGAGGAGGTAGAGTCTAAAACAGTAATCTTCTCCGGAGGCTCCGAAGTGGCAGATGGAACCGGAGACCTTTTCTTAGACTTGGAAGCTTTAGACTTTGACTGAGTACTAGAAGCCGAATCTATAGCTTCCTCAAATGACGGTTTCAGAAGTCCCTTTAATATCAATTTATTTTTTCTCTCCTGGAGCACCCTAGGACTGAATGCGTGGCAAAAGCTACACGACTCCTGTAAATGGATGGCTCCAAGGCAGTAGGCACACACAGCGTGTCCATCCGTGATGGACATTTTATATCCACATTTGGAACATTTCTTAAAGCCGGAAGGCTTATGCTCCTTCTGATCCTGGGACATCTTATACTTAACGCTAGTGAAACACCTAGATGCAACTTACGAAAAGGGTGGGAAAAACCACACAATTTAGAACACCAGAAAAAACGTACTAAGCACACTCTGAGAACCTCTAACTGAAACGGTTCTTCTAGGGATTACACAGGAAAAAACACAATTACCAAAGGTTTATCCAACAACAGAGGGAAGGACTAGGTCCTCTAACTAAAACGGGCCTAGCCCGCTGGAACAGTCAGGGATACCAAAAAACAACTATCACACTCAAGCACTGAAATCACACACATAATTTTAGCGATCAGCAAGAATAGCTATTAAAATAGCTTCTGGGTCTGCACTAACAAATTTCTCAAGAGAAATAGCAAAAAAGAAGGCACTTAGCCACAGCCAAGCGAGCCCACGTCCGAGCTACACAAGCGGCAAACGAGATCTGGGGATATGGAGCAGTGCACCATGGGATACCCTCTTAGCCCAGCCAATGAGAGACTTTGAGCTAGTAAAAATCGGCAGAGTCGGAGCCAACATTCGGCTCCGAACCCACGGGTAAGAATGTAGGCGAGATAGGACTACATAATATCGTATGTCCACAGCAGAAAGGGTCTTGCCATCCTTCTCACACCTGGATAATATTTCTCTAACTTTTGGGTCAAACAAACGATCAGTCAAAAGGTGCACTGACGAATGAAGACTTAAATGGTTCTGCGAAGTTACAAAGGTGCATCCAAGAGTATACCCATATGGACTCCCTCAGTAACAGCTCCTGCCAGAGTACATGATAAGTCTGTTCAAATGTGCCAGGCAATTCAAAGACCTTAAGGTGAAGGTCGATAAAGCGTAAACATGCATCCCAAACCTATCCATCACCAAGACACTATTAGATGGATGGAAGTTCTTTTTTCATGGCGGCCGCTACAACCACGACATCTATTGCTAAACCTTTAGCCCAAAATTGCTCATCTTTCTGTGCAGATAAAATTTTGTCTGGTCTTTTGGGGATGGGTTCAACGGTGTCTGGAGCCTTCCACACCCACTGAGAAATCACTGAATAAGTTCATCAACAGATGGAGTCAACTAAGAGGTAAATAGGCAAAAGTCTGCAGGTACACAGAATCCTCCGAGGAAGGGTTTTGGGACTTCTAGCAACCAGTTTCAAAATTTCTAGGATGTCTCCAAAGGAGACATCTTCAGGAGGGGACCTGTGGGACCCTTCCCCCTCATTGAAATCAGTGTCTTCCATGACAGATTCCCGAGGGGTATCCAATTGCTTCTCTTGCACTTCTGAGGACCCACTTTAGGTGGATAGTCTGGAGATGCTATTAGAAGATGACAAAAATCTGTATCTGCAATTCCCGAGGTTTTAGCACTCACTGAAGCAATGGAGAGAGAGGCTGAATAACTGGATGTGAGGACAGAGCCTGCTCTGAGGAGGAAGGGGCTGACAGTCATTCTAAAAGACAAGGCCATCTCTCTTCTGCCTCGAAGGTTGGACCCACCCCACCCCAAAGATAGTAGGGAGCCCGGCACACAAACTGTCTTGGAATATAGGTCACCCTCCCGACAGAACCCAGAGCTGGACAGAACTGACACTCAGAGGTGCAAGGGCAGCGCCAAAAAAAATTTCAGTTGACTCCTGCGCCTCAGAACTGACAGGACAGAAATGGCCCTAGATGGTCTCCTGTTCCGAAATAACTAAAGACCTCAGGGTAATGACCGGTTCCTAAGACAGCTCTCTAACAGATACGGCCAGCACAGGATGACTTGAAGCTGTACACTCTGAAGCCTCAAAGGTCAGAGAAGGACTGGTTAAAGGGGTGAATGAAGGTTAGGCTCCAGGACCCATATGTGTGTCAGAGCCAAAAGAAGACCAGTAAAACATCTCGCCCAAAATACCAGTCTCTCTCCACAGCTAGTTCTGCAAGGCCTTTGGTGGAACGGACTGAGAGAGGGACATTTTGGCCTTCGAACAAACATTTTGGGTAACTCCTCCACAAAGGGGTCAATAAATGGGGAGTAAAGATAAGTTGTGCAAAATCTTACCATAACCATAGATGTCCTTCTCTTCCATGTTGCAGTATTCTGCATATGGGTTGACTCCTCTAGTCTCGTGACGTACAGCCAGTATCCAAAAGCTTTCAGTCCTTCCAAGGTGCATGAGACGCCTGACGTGGTCAAGAGTATGTGGGCCATAAAGGCGACGTCGGCACACACCAGCCCTCAGAACAGAAGGCCCCAGTCGGAGCCAGTCCTAGTAAGGACAATGCCATATCATTGCCATCCACAAATGGAAGTCATTAGCTGACAGGAGAGGAAGGAGGGTGGAAAGAATACTGCAACATGGAAGAGAAGGACATCTATTTTTATGGTAAGAATTTACACAACCTTTCTATGTTCTGCTATTCCCATGCTGCAGTACTCTGCATATGGGTGAGTGCCAAAGCTCACTGAGACTGGGGTGGAGGTCTAGAGGCAGACTCCAAGAATCCATGAGGGACAGCTCTGGCGAACCCTGCCCTGGATCTAGAGATATGGTCAAGGTGTGGACCGAAGACCAAGTAGCAGCCTCCGGAATAGTATAGGTGTCCAGGCCCTTGAAGAAGGCACCTGAAGAGGCCATGGTTCTTGTGGAATGAGCTTTAACTGTACCCTGTACAGACTTACCATGGAATTGGTAGCAGAAGGTGATGGCCTTGGAGATCCAAGTAGAAATAGTCTGCTTGGACACTGCCTTCCCCAGGGAAGTAGGGTGGAAGGATATGAAAAGTTGGTCAGTCTGTCTGATGGATGGACCTGGTGTTGTGCAGCTAGAACCTGATTTGTCTGTGTACATCCAGGGAATGCAGCACTCTCTCACAGTCTCCTTGTGGGTTTGGGAAAAAGACAGGTAAGTGTATGGTCAGAGAGGGACAGGTCATTGACTACCTTGGGCATGAAGGGTGGGTTTGTCCTGAGGGTAACCCTGTCCTTGTGGAAAACGAGGAAGGGAGGAATACCCATAAGGGCTTGGAGTTCAGACACTCTTCTGGCTGAGATTAGGGTCACTGACAGAAGAGTTTTCCCAAGTACAATGCTTTAGGGAAGCTTTATCTGCTGGCTCAAAGGGCGGGAGAGTAAGCTTCTCGAGTTTGCAGTTAAGGTCCCAAGGAGGAGAGGGTTTCTGAGGTGAAGTACCCCTTTTAAGGAAGAGTCTGGAAGGAAGTCTGGATGCTAAAGGGGGATCCAGAGGCAGGCATGCAGAAAAAACAGACAGATGGGCTTTGATGGATGAATAAGCCAACCCAGTCTATAGTAGCTCACACAAATAGGACAGCACTACAGGGGGTTTTGCCAAGAAGTGGGTCCAGCTGTCTTTTATGACACCAAATAGTGAATCTTTTCCACTTTGAGATATGGATTTTCTTGTACTTGGTTTCTTGACCTGCAGGACACTGAGTAAGTTGTCATTGTAAAGGTGTCTGAAATTGATCGGAATCCTATCAGCCACAGGGTTAGGTGTAAAAGCTGCCACTGTGGATTAATTAGTACCCCCTTGTGCTGTGTGAGAAGGTCCACTCTGGGGGGTAACTTGTGGTGTCTGCCCTTGGGCAAATGTAGGAGTAAAGGGAACCAATGCTGTCTTGGCCAGTAGGGAGTCACCAACAAGATTTTTGGATTGTCCTGCTGTATTTTCAGCAGAACCTTCTGAATGAGTGGGAATGGGGGGGTGCATACAGATACTTCCAATTTTCAAAAAATTGAGACTGCATCTGTTGCCAGTGCCTGTGGTTCTGGTGTCCAGGTAGAAGCCAGGAAGTTGCCCATTGAGGGTGGAGGCAAACTATTACAAACTACTATTTGAGGCATACCCCACCAGAGGACCAGATCCAGGAAGACATCTCTGTGAAGCATCCATTCGTGGCTGTTTGTGCTGGTTCTGCTCAAATAATTTGCCTGTGAGTTGTGGAGGGAAGGAATGTAGGTCACCTACAGGGTTATTCCTTGTGAGGCGGCCAATTCCCAAACCAAAAGGACTAGTCTGTATAGCAGGTAAGACTTGGTCCCTCCCTGTTTGTTGATATACCACAGTAAAGTGGTGTTGTCTGTGTATATCAGAAGTGGTCCCTGTTGTAGAAAAGGGAGAAATGCTAGAAGAAATACCCTTGTCTCTTTGGCATTGATGTGTTCTGATTTGAGCTGATTTGGCCACAGACACTGCACCTTTCGGTGGCAGAGGGTGGCTCCCCATCCCAGGTCTGAGGCATCTGTGAGCGTGACCTGAGTGGGTTTAGGTGGCTGAAGAGGAAGGCCTGGGTTGTGTTTCACCTGATCCAACCACCATAGTATTTCTTTTTTTAGGCAGTGTAGTAGGGGCACAATGTGCTCCAGAGGATGGCTGTGTTGCTTCCAGATTGACCACAGGTAAACTTCTCATGTGCAATCTTGCTAAGGAAAGCATGGGTATGGTAGCTGCCGTGTAGCCAAGAGATTTGAGGTACTACCTTGCAGTCGACTCTGTGGAGTGAAGGACCAGGAGGAGATGTTCCGTCAATTAACTCACTTTTGGTGGGGGTAAGTATGCCTCCATAAGATCTGAGTGGATCCTGCAACCCAGTACAATGTCTTGGGTTGGTTGAAATGAGATTTTGGGAGGTTTATCTGAAATCCCATTTTTTGGATTGATTTATATTGGTTTCTGATGCTATTTTGGGAAGGAAGGAGGGATTGGTCCTGAGGTACACTCTGTCCGGATGAAAGATCAAGTAAGGAGGTTTTACAGAAAGAGCTTGAAGCTCCGAAACTCTTTTCGCTGAATTAATGGCTACAAGGAATGCTGTTTTCCAGGACAAATATTTGAGATCCACTGAAGCAGCAGGTTCAAATGGTGGAGCAGTCAGGGCTTGAAGAACTAGCAAAAGATCCCAAGGGGGTACGGCTTCTTTTATAGGGGGTCTAAGCAAAAAGGTGCCCTTGAGGAAGGTTTTACACAATTTGGCCGACATCAAGGGCCCTGTGTCATGTCCCACATGGTAATGGAGATGGCAGCCAATTGCACTTTGACAGTTGAGCAACTAGCACCTTCCTGAAAAAGTTTGGTTAGGAAGTCTAATATAGATGGAAGAGGAGCCGTAAAGGGATCTAGATTATGATGCTCTGCCCAGACGGAGAAACCTTTCCATTTACTGCGGTACACTTTCCTGGTGGAAGGTTTATGTGCTGCCACGAGGATGGCTTTGACTGGTGAAGAGATACCGGGAGTCCTAACTAGGAGTGGAACTGGAGCAACCAAGCCCGTCAGCTTCAGATTGTCCAGATTTGGGGTCGGTAAGCCCGACGGATGGGAGATTAGATCCGGGCTGGGATCCAGAATCCAAGGGGGATTCACTAGGTGAGACCACAGGTAAGGGAACCAAATTTGCCGAGGCCAGAATGGGGCAATGAGGATCATCCTGCTCCCCAACCGCGAGGCTTTCTGTAAGAGCTGCAGCATCAGGGGTAGAGGAGGATAGGCATAAAGTAGACCGGGCGGCCAAGCATGCACCAGAGCGTCTCTTGGGGTTTCCCCTGGAGGGGGAATCAGAGCAAACCGCATTTGGTGTTTGAGGGAGAGGCAAAAAGATCGCAGCAGGGTTGCCCCCATATTGCGAATATCTGCTTCGCTACTAGTGGGTTGAGAGACCACTCGTAAGGGGTAAGAAGGGTGCGGCTGAGTTTGTCCGCTAGGATGTTGGGCCGCCCCGGAATGTGCATTGCAATCAGAAAGCGGTTGGTGGAAATCGCCCATTCCCACACTCTCATGGCTTCGCGGCATAGAGGGTAAGACCTGGTTCCCCCCTGTTTGTTGATGTACCAGACAACCGACATGTTGTCCGACTGAATTGCAATCGTTCCTACGGGGATGAGATTCTGAAGTGCTTGCAATGTGTACAGCACCGCTCTCATCTCCAGAACGTTGATATGCAGGGAGGTCTCTGTATCGTTCCACGTGCCTTAGACGGTCCTGCCTGAATAATGCCCCCCCACCCGAGGCGGGAGGCGTCCGTGGTCACCGTGGCGAGAGGGGGAGAGGTGCAGAAGGGTTGGCCCATATTGAGATCCGGAGCATGGAGCCACCATAATAGAGCACTCCTGCAAGCCTTCCTGATAGCGATGGGGTGATGGAGAGGAAAAGACAGAAAGGACCAATGAACTAGAAGGGTCCACTGCAGTACCCGCATGTTCAGACGGGTGCATGGAAGGAGCGTTATCGCTGCCGCCATGGAGCCCAGCGCCCTCAGGACCAATTCTGCCGGTGGAGTTTCTGACTGGAGGATGGCCCGCACATGAAGTTGCAAATTCCGTAGTCGTTCCGACGTCAGGAAGGCTCGTAGATCTCTGGTGTCTATTCTGGCTCCTATGAATTCTATGACTTGTATCGGGGCCAGAAAGGATTTGTCGGCATTGATGGTGATGCCTAACTGGGGGGCTAGGCGGAGAAAGAAATCTCTGGCTGAGCAAAGTAGATGCCTTGTTGGGGCGGTCAGGAGCCAGTCGTCCAGGTACGGAAAGACCTGTATTCCCTGGAGTCTCAGGTGGGCCGCAATCACTGCTAATACCTTGGTGAACACCCTGGGGGCTGTGGTGAGGCCAAAGGGAAGGACCCTGAACTGGTAGTGACTGGCTCCCAGCAGGAAGCGGAGGAACCTCCTGGATCGTCTGTCCATTAGAATGTGGTAGTACACATCCTTGAGGTCTATAGAGCACATCCAATTGTTCTCCCTTAGAAGGGGAAGAATAGATTGAAGAGTGACCATTCGGAATTTTTCCTTGGTTACAGACAGGTTCAAACGGGACAGGTCTAGAATCGGTCTCAAGTCCCCCATCTTTTTTGGCACCAAAAAGAACCTTGAGTAGAACCCTAATCCGAGCTGGTCTTGGGGGACGGGCTGGATGGCTCTTTTTCTTAGCAGCTGCTGAATCTCTGCGGCTGCAGCCTCCCTCTGATTGGGTGGTACATCGGGGAGGTTCTTGAATTTGGGGACATGAAGTAATGGGATTTTGTATCCTCTGGATATAATTCGAAGCACCCAGCGGTCTGTTGTGATGGACTCCCATGCCGCTAGGTGCTCCGAGAAGCACCCCCCGACTGCCTCCAGAGTGGAGCAGTCGGGCAACCCTTCAGGGCTGCTGCGTGGGCCGGTCAGAAAAAGGTTCTCTGGACCCAAAGTTCCTCGGAGCCCCTCTGCCCCTGGGGCGGCGTCCTCCCTGTCCTCCTCTGCCACGGAAGGACTGGTTGTCCGCAGCGGGTTGGGAATGTTGCGATTTCCGGAACCACATCTTCTTCTGATCCTTTTGGTTCTTCGAAAAGGACCGCTCGGGAGCAGAGAAGCGGACTCCGACGGCAGACAACGTCTTCCCGTCCTTCTCGCTCTGGATAAGTGTCTCACGAACCGTTTTGCCAAACAGGGCAGAACCATCGAAAGGGGCGTTCATAAAGGACGCTTTAAAGGGCTCCGCAAAGTCACAATGATGGAGCCAGGCCTGACGTCTCATGACTAGGCCCGCTCCACTAGCTCTAGCGGCTCCCTCGGTGGCGTGGGACAATAGCCGCATAGAGGTATTTGAAATAAATCTCAGAGTGGCCATTCGGGTGGAGTACAACTGTTTGTCCTCCGCCGACATGGACTCGGGGGGGGGGGGGCAGCGTATTCTTTGATAAGATCCCGCTGCATCCTGATGACATGTGCCATATAGTTCAGAGACCTTACCGAAAAGGTCGCTGAACTAAAAACTCGCTTCCCTAAGCGGTCCATCGAGCGGGACTCCTTGCTCGGTGGATGGACTGAGGGGCTCTCCTGAGCAAGTTCCCTCTTCGTGGCTGCCGCCGTCAACATGGCATCTACGGGGGGACCCTTGCTCCAGTGTGACCGGTCTGCGGGGGGGCTTAGTATCCTGTCCGGGCATTTGGGGATTGGCTCCACGGTGTCCAGGTCCTTCCACGCCCTGGTGGTAATAAGGTCCACCAAGGGGTCGGCCGGAGGGGACACTCAAGAGGTAGACGGGCCTGCTTCGAATGCCTCCAGAAACACGGACTCGTTGGAGGAAGCCTTGGGGGCAGACCACCCACCTCTGATCCTCAGCATCTCCATGATGTCTCCAAAGGTGACATCCTCAGGGGGTGATCGTGGGGAGCCTTCCCCTTCATCCACGTCCATGTCCTCAGTAAAAGGACTCAGGGGAGTCCACGTGCCTACTCTTGCACTTGTGCTTGCGAGGCACTTCCTCGGGGGGGCTGTTCGAGGAGGTCTCGCCAGCAACAACCTGTTCCAATGGAACAACCTGGGACGTTGAAGCAGGCTGTCCCTGAGGCCAGGTGATGGAAGCCTGGCCCAGCAGAGAGGGAGTGCAGGATGGAGCCGAGACAAGGGCCGGGGGTCCGGATGCTCTTGACAGAGCCCTCTCCACTACATCGAAGGCCGAGGGGGAACCACTCTCCCTGGGCTCCGAGAGCCGGCTCCCACTCGGATCCGATGAAGGGATCGGAGCCGGCGCCGAGACCATCGGATCCGAAGGACCAGGGCGCTCCAACCTGGATGGAGCCGAAGGCATACTGAATCCCTCGGATCCGAAGCTCGGGCCACGGCTCCGAGAGGTCGGATTCAACAGACTCGAGGGCAGGGTCGGATCTGAAGTAACAAGTACTGTCGGCACCGACCCACCCCCGGCTCCGACGCTGCTCGGCTCCGAACGCTCCGAACCCGGGTAGCGGGTCGGAGAAGGAGCAATTGGAGCGAAAAAGGGTGTCGAGCTCCCCCCCAGAGGGGGAGGGAGGCAAGAGCACTCCCATCTGCAGCTGGGCCTGGATGAATCTTCGCATCATCCGGTCCAAGTCTGCATCTGACATGCTGAAGGTTGATCTCGACGAAGCCACCGAGGCAGGCCTGGAATGCCACCTCGATGACCTCGATGGAGATCGGGCCTCCTCCTCCTCGGGTCCTGGGGAGAAGCAAGGAGATCGGAGCCGAGGAGGAGGAGACCTAGAAGCAGTGGAGGGAGAAGCCCGCTTAGCTGGCGGGGCCAAAGCAGAGGCCTCGGCCTGCCATTTGTGGTGCTTCTCCCTCCGTTTCTCCCTCTTAGCCTCCCTGTCCTCCGGCGCTTTAGCGGGAGTTTGAGTCCCAGCCGGAGGAAGGGGGCAGGAGTGGCAATGACCACAGCCTGTGGTAGTGCCACGGGAGCAGCGGAGGCCGGAGCAGAGTCCGGGGGCAAAAGTCCCGCCAGGACCAGCTTCGACCTCTGCTCTTTCAGTGCCCTGGGGTTGAACGCTGCACAAATGGTACAGCCTGAGGTGAGGTGTTCAACCCCAAGGTACTGAACGCACCGAGTGTGGCCATCAGCCGGGGAGAGCTTATGGCCACACTCGGTACATTTAGAAAAAATGGCTTTTTGGGCCTCAGCCATACTTTGAAGAAAAGGAGTGCTACACAAACACACAGGCCCCAAAAACACAAACACACACACACACTCACTAACGACCAGCAAAGGGAGGGAAAATTATGTAAAAGAAATAAAAATTACAGGGAACCTGACTTACACACTTTTTTTAAATTTAACTGAGAGAAAAGTTGGTTCAAAAGACACTTAACTGACGATTTCGCTAGAGCTCAAAGGAATCCAGCCATCCACAAGCGCGGCAAACTAGATCTGAGGTCATGGAGGGTTGGCAGGGGATTATGGGTGAGGGGAGGAGCTAGGAGCTCGGATCCATTAGCTATGAAACAAGTTGCCGGCTCAGATCCGATATCGGATCCAAGACCCACAGGTTGCTGACAAATGAAGTCCCTACTTTAGATTAACGGTTTTGAAGTATGGACAGGACCCACTTGTCTGAGGTGAGATGGGTCCAAACAGGGAGACAGTGAGACAGGCGAGCAGACGGTGGTACAGGAGGAGGGGGAAGGAGGCAGTGGTGGCAAGTAGTCCGATGATACCTGCCCTGTCCTGAAAGGGAGTTCTCTGGCTAGATGGAGGGGATGCTCGAGCTGGAGGGGGTTGTTTCCTTGTGGGCTTATGAGGCCTTGAAGGAGGAGCAGGACGGGAGTGCTTCCTAATAAACTGACTTTTTGATGGATAGTTTCTGTGAAACTTAGGGATTGGTGAAACCAGTAAATGTTTAAGTTCCTGCATTTCTCTGCTATTTTGCTGTAGAGATCTGAAAAGGTCTGCTACTTTAGAACCAAAAAGTGCAACATTGTCCTACGGAGCATCAATGAGCTTTGCCCTGAAATCATCTGGCAGGGGTTGAAGGCGAAGCAGAGTATATGCGTAAGGCAGATACTGCTGCTGCTGACCTGGCTGAGGATTCAGCAGCATCGTAACTACACTTGAGTGTCTGGTGACCTGGGAAGAGAGAACCAGGAGAGAGGACAGTGATGCTTTGGCAGGGAAGTCTGGAATATCGGCCAGGTGTCTGGTGGCAGATTCTAACAGGGACAAGGCATACTTGGCCATGTGAGTCTTGTAGTTTGTGGCTCTGAAGGCCAAGGTTGCCGAAGTATACATCTTTTTGCCCAACCTTTCCATGGTCTTGCTGTCTGTCAGCAGGTAGAATGGTGGTAGTAGGTAGAAGTTTGGAGGCTTTGCCTGTAGAGACGGATGGATATAGTGGCAGGATCAGCAAGTGGGCACTTAAAATCAGATGCTTAGCCATGTCAGGCACCTTGTAAAGCATGTCTGGTCTGCATGGGGCAAGAGGCTGGGGAGTCAAGGTTCAGAGATGCTGAAGAGAAGGCATCTAAAAAGGCAGGGAGAACAGAAGATGGGCTGGGGGGGGGGGTCCATTTCAATGAGGTCGTAATACCTCTTTTGTACCTCAATCATTTCGGAGGATTCCCATTTAAAGTGTCGCTTCATCCGGCTAACAGTTTCTCCTAAGGTCAAGTCTTCAACTGGGGAGTAAGAGTCCACGGACTCTTCCTCTGAGAATCAGTGTCCCAAGGGTAAGATAGTTTGAGAGTTGTAAGACAGTGATTCCTCTGAAGAATATGAAAGGACTTCCTCTTCTCTAGTAACTGCCTCAGTAGGCTGAGGCCTAGGGCTCAGAAGAGGAGAAGTGGAACCAGTAACAGCAGTGGTAGGCCTCAAGTGCCATAAAGGCACTGAAAACGCTTTGACTGAAAGCCTGCCAATCAGGCATGCTCCCTGTTGTGGGGGAATGTTTTCTCTTCTTTTAAGTGGTCTGGTAGACGTCTGCCTAAAAACCGGCGATTGCAAGGGTTCGGAGAGCTCAGACAGTTCCTCAGGAAATGCAGGTTCCTGCTGGCATCGGAAAATAGCGTCGGTATAGCCTCTGCAGACATGCTCTCGCCCAAGGATAGTGTGGCATCCTTAGAGGTACCCGTTACATCTGGAGTGGTGGACCCGGGTCCAGATCCTGGAACCAGACCGATGTTCGCTGACGAGTCAGAACAGTAGACGAAGGCCGTAAGTTCCTTCTTTTTTGGCGGTTCTGCGGAGTAGTCTGAACAGCCCTCAGACTAGTAAAGTAAGCTGCTTCAAACGTTTGTTTTCAAGGTAAAGAGCAAGTGCATGCAACTGACTACATAGTGTCTTAGGCACGAACGCCTGGCAAATAGGGCAGGCCTTGTGGTTGCGCAACTGTCCCAAAAAGGAAAGGCACTTACCGTGGGCATCCTTATGAGGGAAATGGTGGCCGCACTGACACTTACCCTTTCTGGAAGACATGAACAAGCAATACTAATTTTTAAAAGGACTTAAAAAGTCCTCAACAGGGTACTTATCTTATGAAACAAATCCGACGTCAGCAGTAGCAGAAACACCTGGCGTATGACTGGTGGCTGAAAAGTTCTGAAGGCTGGTGCATGCAGATGTCATCTTTATGGCCCACTTACTCTTGGTCATGTCAGACATCTCACACACCTTGGAGAGACTGAATGCTTTTGGATACCGGCCGTAGGTACGCAAGACTAGAGGAGTAATCCGATATGCAGAACACTGCAACATGAGAATAGAAGGACATCTAGTCCTACGTAAATCTTGTTGTCCAATATTCAAAGTCTACACCGACTTAGTCGGCGCCAATGAAGAAGGTAAATTTTCCAGTGGCGAAGCCTTCGGCATCAAAGATTTTTTTCCCCACAGCGGTGGCTGTCGGTGCCAGCGATTTTTCTGATACTCAAGTCTTAGAGCTAGAGTCCTTCGGTTCGGAGGACCTTTTTGGAACAAAAGCATTTAAGTTTTTTAGATATCAATGCTGATGGGGAGGTTGGCATCGACAAACTCCTCTTTTTACTTTTCTTCAAAGACAGAAGAAAAGAAACATCAGTCTTTTGGCTACAGCAGTTATGGCCTCTAGAAAATACAGTCCACAAGCTAGGTACGCTCCACCCACGAACCAGTCAAAAAAAAACAAAAAAACAAAAATGAGCCACGGCTGATGCGGCAACTTTATCATAAGAACAAAAACAGCAAACAAAGACCAAAAAAAGTGAGTGCTTTCACAGTGTGAACAACTTTCCTAATCTCTTTCTATACACACCCACATATATCTACACACACACACACACACACACACACACATATATATATATATATATATATATATATATATATATATATATATACACACACACACACATATATATATATATATATATATATATATATATATATATATATATATACACACACACACACACATTTTATATATATATATATATATATATATATATATATATATATACACACTTATATATATATATATATATATAGGGTTGGGAGGGTGGCCTAATGGTTAAGGTATTTGCCTTACAAACACAAGGTGCAGGGTTTGAGTCTCACAAGGGGTAATTGGCTAGGCTTAAAATGGCTCGCAAGGGCAGTTAGCTTAGTACTAATCTATGAACCTATGAACCTATATATATATATATATATATATATATATATATACACACACACATACACTATATATATATATATATATATATATATATATATATATATATATATATATATATATATATATATATATATACATACACACACACGCACATACATACACACACGCACACACATATATATATGTATGGGTTCCCTTTAGAACCTCAAAAAACTGAAATACCGAACTTCAGTTTACCGAGATTCTAATCCCGATTGCTTGGAATCGTGAAACACCAGGAGTGCGAAATTCGAAATCCCGAAGTTCGGAGCTTCTGGTGTTGTGGTGTATAAATGGATGTAAGCGCAGGTAAGTTTGTATGAGTGTGTAGGTTATGTGCTGTTGTGTATGTTTTGGTTGTGATGTGTGTGTGTGCAAGGGGCTGTGAAATGTGTGGGTGTGAGCTGCCTTTGTATATGTGATTGTGCGGTCTTGGAGTTAGAATATATAAATTGGGGATGTTTCTTGTGTAGGTTAGTTTTCTTTGTGTGTGGGGGGAAGTTGTGAGTATGTGTATGTAAGTGTCGAGATTTTGAATTTCGCGGTTATGAGCATTCTGGATTGTGGTGTTTTGGCTTTATGATCTCGATATTCTGAAATTCGGTATTTCAGAATTTCGAGATTATAAAGTGAACCTATATATATATACACATACAGAAATAGATGATTTTATATATATATATATATGTATATATATACATATATATATATATACATAAAGATTTTATATATATATATATATATATATATATATATATATATATATATATATACACACACACACATATATATATATATATATATATATATATATATATATATATATATCGAGTGTTGACAACACCCTTGGTTCATGAAAAGGAACATAGTAAAAGGACAGTTTGTCAGAATGTCTAGACTAATAATTTATTTATTTTTATTTATTTAACATTTGTTGACCGGGAATGTCCGACTAGGTTCCACAGAGCCTGTTTTCAGCGGAGGCCCGGGGAGAAACGCTCCAGATGCATGTCTTTGGAATGTGGGAGGAAACCGGAGTACCCGGAGGAAACCCACGAACACAGGAGAACATGCAAACTCCACACAGAAGGCACCCCAGCCGAGAATCGAACCGGAGAACCTCTTGCTGTGAGGCAACAACGTTAACCGCTGCACCACTGTGCCGCCCAATAATAAGTAATGACAATATTTTTGAAAAAGAATGTGATGTTTTGTCTACACTTTTCATGCAGAAAAATTATCCTTTTCACCTAGTTAACAGCATCAGAAATGACATTAGATGTAACAGACACAGTAGATTTAAGCCTATTTTAAAATATGGTTTTGTACCCAACAGGAATACTTCTAATGATGATGATGATTGTTGGTCATTTAGTTTTGCATTACCTATAAGCAGGGACATGCAAAATATCAGGAGCATTTTGAATAATAACTGGAGAATTCTGTCACGTGATAACTCTATTAGAGATATTATGGGGCCTGCTCCTAAATTTTCTTTTAAAAAGACCAAAACATTCAAATCTATGTTTGAAGGAAAAGATAAAGCTTTTTTACTGACAAAACACATTCCTATCAATGATTCTAAAGGAATGTTCACTTGTGGTAAATGTGTGGCGTGTAATTTTATTCTCACAGGTGACAGATACTGTAATGTGCCAGTATTTTTTAGAAAAGCTTTTAATTTTAACGGCACTATGGTAGTATATGCAACTATTTGCACATCTTGTTCATGTTTTTACATAGGAAAGACCACTAGAAAATTAAGTGATAGGATAAAGGAACACAATGCTGCCATTAGATCTAAGGATTCTTCCAATGCTTTGGGTAAACACAGCTTGTCTTGTAGTAATTTTTCCATGTGTAAATTGTTAGTGTTAGAACAGGTAGATAACTTTTTGGGAACGCTGATGGTCTTTTACAAGTATAAGAGTTGAAGTGGCAGCTACATTTGGAAGCCGATTACCACCCTGGGTTAAATGAGTCCTTGAGTCTGAAGTATACACATATACACACGCGTACATACACACACACACACACACACACACATATATATATATATATATATATATATATATATATATATATATATATACACACACACACACACACACACACACACACACACAAACTGCTGGAAAGCTGATAGATTTGCTTTGAGCTGCAGAGTTGGAATATATTCCACACTGATTAAGTACACTTTTTGCAACTTAATTTGCACTGCGCTGTATTTATACACTTGCCTATTATTAATAGTGGTGCTGTACTGTTTCTGTCTCTTGTTGTCTCCACTGTGTTTCTCCCACCCACCCTCCCTGTTCTTGACTTGGTGTTAATCTTGGTGGCTTTGAAACTGCCCGCCACTCTTGTAAGTTTGTATTTGGATACTCCTTCTGGGCCTATCTCATTTGCCCACTCAACTGAGTGCAGTGAGATCATATTCTGATTTCAGGCACTCTTACTGTGTACAAATATATATATATATATTACATTCATCTGCTCTTACTAGAACTGTCTTAGTTGCTGTTCTGCGTGCTGTTATCTGTTCAGTTGTTCTTACTCTGCACTTATTATTGCTTGTTAGTAGCCTTCTAATTTAATGCCTTCTGCACTTTTTTTAGTCATTTGTTAGTTTAACTGCATTTAATTAAACTATTTGCCGTAATATTGATACACGTGTGCTAGCCTGCACTGCAGTTGAATTGTATTTACTGCTGTTTTAGCTGCTTTTCTGTATTAAAAAAAAAAATTAATTCCTAGCTTGTTTCCTGTCTTTCCTGTAACTTGTCTAGTCCAGACACAGACTTGCTGTATCCAGGACTGTTTGTAAGCTCCTGAGCACCCCTAAGCCTTTCTGTGTTGGAGGGAAGCCTTCTAGCTTATCAGTGGGAGTGGTTAAGCACTAGGTAGCCTATCTACCACAGGAGGAGAGGTGTCTGGCCCAGAAATTATAGTTTATTGGCTGCTTGGGAAGCTCTTCCATCTCTTTCAACCTTCTGATTCAAAAGCCTGTGTTTGTGCTTGTTTCCTGCCTTTCCTGTTACTAGTCTAGTCCAGGTACAGATTTGCTGTATCCAGGACTCTTTGTAAGCTTCTGAGCCCCCCCCCCCCCCCAAAAGCCTTTATGTGTTGGAGAGAAACCTTCTAGCTTATCATTGGGAATGGTAAGCATCAGGTAGCCTATCTACCACGGGAAGAGTGGGTTTTGGCCCATAAATTGTAGTTTATTGGCCGTTTAGGCAGTTTTCCATCTCTTTCAACTTGCTGGCTTAAAAGCCTGCGTTTGCGCTTGTTTCCCACCTTTCCTGTAACTAGTCTAGTCCAGGTACAGATTTGCTGTATCCAGGACTCTTTGTAAGCTTCTGAGCCCAAAAAGCCTTTCTGTATTGGAGGAAAGCCTTCTAGTTTATCAGTGGGAGTGGTAAGCATTAGGTAGCCTATCTACCACAAGAGGAGTGGTTCCTGGCCCAGAAATTGTAGCTATTGGCCGTCTGGGCAGTTTTTTCCCATCTCTTTCAACTTTCTGGTTTAAAAGCCGCACTTGCGCTTGGTTCCCACCTTTTCCTGTTACTAGCCTAGTCCAGATACAGAGTTGCTGTATCCAGGACTGTTAGCCTTTCTGTGTTGCAGGGAAGCCTTGGCACTAGGTAGCCTATCTACCACAAGATGAGTGGCTCTGGCCCAGAAATTGTAGTTTATTGGCCGTTTGGACAGTTTTTTCCATCTCTCTCAACTTTCTGGTTTTAAAGCCCGTGTTTGCACTTGATAACCCCACCTTCCCGTAACTAGTCTAGTCCAGGTACAGATTTTCTGTATCCAGGACTGTCTGCAAGCTTTTGTGCCCCCCAAGCCGGAGTGCAGCCTTCTAGTTTATCAGTGGGAGTGGTAAGTACTAGGTAGCCTGTGTACCACAAGAGGAGTGGTTCTTTGCCCAGGAATTGTAGATTATTGATCATTCGGAAAGTTGTCCATCTCTTTCAACTTTCTGGTTTAAAATACCACATCTGTGCTGGTTTCCCATCTTTCCTGTAACTAACCTACTGGAAAGCACTAGAAAGCCTTAAACTGATACAAGCCTTCTAGCTTAAAACAGAGACTTTGGAGTGACTGAGTATCAGTTTTCTGTATTTTCTTGCTGTACTTAACTGTTTTCTGCCTAAACGCTGATTTTCCAGCACGTATTGTGATTTAAAAGCTTGTTTTTTTCACATATTGTACTTATTTGACTGCATGCACTTTTAAAATGTTTTTTGTTTAAATAAATTGTTTAACTGTTGTAGGCTACACACTAAAGTGCGATAGCCTTTTCTGATCACTTGTAGTCGTTTAAAGCTGTTTTAAGTGTACTTTTTACTGTTTTTGCCTTATCTTTTCAAAAAAAAAAAATAATTTTTTTTCCCGCCTTTCTAAGCTAGTATAGTCCAGTTTTCAGGCTAGTGCTGAATTCAGGGCTGTGTTACAAGTTTCTGAGTTGCCCATACCTTACTTGGATAGAGGGAAGCTTCTCTGAGCAGCCATTTGTCCCTGGAGGAGTGGTTCCAGCCCAGAAGTTAGTTGTTTAAAAACCGCATTCGCACGGTTTTGTGCGCCGGGCAGCACCGGTTAGCTAGGGTTAAATTATTCCTGGCTCCACTAAGTCTCCTCTTCAGTTTTTCACTTGAAACTAGTCTAACTCTCAAACTAAGCACACAAAAAGCATCCTACAGTCCAGCACTTGCTCAGACCTAATAGCAAGCACTAATATACCTAGACACTTGACTGCCCAGCAGGGCAAGGCTCTTTATCCACCCCTCACTTTATCCACCCCTCACCAACCAAGTGACTAAGCAGCTCACCCTACTATTCAGGCATGACCTAAGGGCAACTTCAGGTGTACTGCTTAATCAGGTTTAAACTATTCCCGGCTCCACAAAGTCTGCTCTTCTTCCCTTAGAATTGCTCCAAATCTCAAAGTAAGCACTCTATTATCCTTCTAAAACCCAGCAGTAGCTAGGATAAGTGTCTTATAGGTAAGCACTAATAAACTAAAGCACTACACCCTCTTATACTCCCTTTAAGTACTTGGCTCCCTATTGGTCCTTTTTGATCAAGTCAAAAAGTAATTCCTTATACTATTCTGGCATGTCCAAAAGTCAGTTTCAGGTTTACTCTCCAGTCCAGCTGGTGAATATGGGAATCTTGAGGCAATGTTACAACTGCCTTATGTACACAGACCACCCTCTCCTCTTCCCAACAAACTCAAATATATGTGAGAGATGCAACTATATAGCCAAACTGGAGGCTGAGCTCTCTCAACAAAGTACTGGCACGGTCAGTCTGGATGAGAAGGTAATCACACACACCACAAATCCAGTCTCACATAGACCTATCGCAACAGCAAACCTAACACAAACACACAAAAACATACTCGGAGGCTCTAAATAAAAATCTGCCCAAGCAACAGAGACTTCCAAAGCAGACATCCAAGCAACTGCTACCCCACAACAATACCCACGTATCACATAGTTCACAAAGTCAGTGTGCCACACAGTCACAGCCCTTAAGGCTAAACAACACACCTAATACACTTGTAATAGGTGACTCTATTGTCAGACACACTGACGTCCCTCTCACCAGGCTGAACAAGGATAAGGTCACTGTAAGCTGCCTGTCTGGTGCCAGGATCCGCCACATAACACAAGCACTCAGGTCACTCCAAAGCAAGTACAAATATGACTCCGTCATTGTCCATGCTGGTGTGAATGACCTGAGACGTACCTCCCTGGATTACATGAAAAGAGACATAGAGGAGCTCTCTGATCATGTGGCCCAGGCCGGTATGACCCTGACCTTGAGTAGCATCTTACCCTCACCAAGAATGATACCACAGTATAAAGACAAAATTATCAATTTCAACAATTGGCTATAGTATTGGTGTCACTCAAAGGGGATCCAGTGTCTGTCAGCCTGGGATGACATGCTTGATAAGCCACGTTGCTTCGCTAGGGACGGCTTGCACCTGTCACCCCTGGGTTTTCGAAAACTGGCCAAGGCTCTTGCCACCCCCATAGTGCCTTTTTTAGGCAAGGCTCAAAAGACAAACCCACCTCCTTAGACAACACAAGGAAAAAGTAACTAAGGGTAATGCTGCTCAACGCCAGAAGTCTAAACCTCAAGATGCACGCACTCGAGGCTCTCCTCAGTATGGAGAATATAGATATCTGTGCAGTAACAGAAACCTGGTTCAAGGCTCCCGAGAGCACCCCAGCACTACCAGGCTATACCTCATACCATGCTTTTCGGCCCCAAAACTCGGACCGAACCACAAGAGGAGGAGGAGTATCCATATTCATCAAAGATACCCATGCCTCCAGGCTAGTGGTACTGCACGAAGCATCTGAGACCATCCATGTGCAACTAACAGTGGGCAAAACTGCCTTCCAGTTTGTAGCCTGCTACAGACCACCCTCCCAAACTCAGGAACCCCACTCGGCCTTCCTGAAGACACTGGAGAATATGAAGGTCTCTCCAAACACCATTAAATTGGGTGACTTTAACTACCCAAACTTAGACTGGGAGCACTACTCAAGCCCCAACACCCTAGCCCAACGGTTCCTAGAATTTATAAACTCAAATGCTATGAAACAACTGGTCACCACTCTCACAAGAGGGGAAAACATATTGGACCTGATCATCACCAACATGGGGACTCTATGTTCCATACCAGAGGTATACCCCTCATTGGTAAGATCTGACCATAAATTAATCATTATGGACATCCATATCCCGTCCCCACCCCCAGCAAAGGAAACCACGGTCAAAAACTTCTCAAAAGCAAACTTCTCACTTCTCAAAACCGAGGTGGAATCCTTCAAAGCCCCAGGGCCAGTGGAAAATACGGCCCAAACCGCAGAATCCTTTACAAATGCACTCTATGGATACCTACAGGAATGCATGGATCATGCTATCCCAAATAAAACCAAGACACACTCCTCCAAAGGCAGGAGACCTGTCTGGTGGACCCCAGCCATAAATAAGCCATACAACAGAAGGAGGAAGCTACTACATGATAGAGCAAAATCCCTGAAAGGGAAGGCAACTCTGATCAGTACTAGCAAGAAACTACGATACCTCATAAAATGATCTAAGGCTAGCTTCGAAAGAAAAACTGCAAAAGACGCTAAAGATAATCACAAGGCTTTCTTTAGTTATGTCAGAAATCTGGGTGGAAACTCCCAGATATGCTCTGAGTTAGTGCAAAATGACAAAAAATACACTGAACCCGCCCCGCAGACATTGTCAATATCCTGGCAGACAGGTTCAGTGCAAACTCCCCCCCCCCTCCCTCCCCAAATGAGCAAATGACTATCCCAACAGAGTGTAGCCGCCCTGACATCACAGATGCACAGGTGAGAGCTGCCCTCTCCAAAGCAAAAAACACAGCATCGATGGGACCGGACGGTGTCCCGGGCTGCGTTTTACATGAGCTGCAAGAAGAACTGAACCCTCACTTAAAATCGCTGTTCAGTCTCAGCCTTACAAGAGGATATGTACCCAAAGAATGGCATACAGCAACAGTGGTCCCACTCCATAAAGGTGGTGCCACAACGGACCCCGGAAACTATCGCCCTATAAGCCTAACTAGCCTGGTCTGCAAAGCTATGGAGCGTATCATCATGGAACTCATAAACAAAGACATTGAGAACCTCCAAACACTGGATCCTACCCAATTCGGCTTTGTTAAGGGTAGATCTTGCTTCTTGAACCTGGTCAATTTCTTTGAAACAGTCACCAAGGCCATAGACGAAGGGAAGGTAGTCCACACAGCCTACCTTGACCTTGCAAAAGCCTTCGACACAGTACCCCGCTCGGGCATCATAAATAAGCTCACCAGCTTAAATATCAACCCCTATGTCACAAGATGCGTTGCAAACTGGCTTAGGGATAGAACCAACATGGTCAGAATTGCAGGTGCCATGTCAGACTCTAAACCAGTTACAAGTGGCATCCCACAAGGCTCAGTCCTGGGACCTCTCTTGTTCTGTATATATTTCTCTGAGGTACAGGTTAACAGGAGGACTATGGCTGACAAAGTTTGCAGATGACTGCAAACTGGGGGCCATAACCGACTCGCCGGCTGACACAAGCATCCTCCAAAAAGGTCTCACAGAGACGGATAACTGGTGCCAGAGCCATGGCCTAAAGCTAAATGCCAAAAAGTGCATAGTCATCCCCTTTGGGAAAAACAAAGTGCCCACAAATTACCACATAGGTGGTAATCCATTAAGTACGGAAGAAGTAATTAGGGATTTGGGGACCCAAGTAGATTGCAATCTCTCCTTTGAAAATCACAATGCCAAAGTGGTTAGAAAGACATTCCATATAGCCCACCTTATCACGAAGGGGTTCACATCTAGATCAAGAGAGGTCATTGTGCCCTTCTACTCATCACTCATCAGGCCCATAATTGAATACAATGCCCCATTTGGGATGTACCTTACCAGACACCTGCTGCAACTAGAAAGACCCCAAAAGTACCTCACCAAGAGGATCAAGGGACTCAAACAGATGCCCTACGCAGTTAGGCTAAAGAAACTCCAGCTCTACTCAGTTGCTTACCGCCTACTCATAGGCGATCTGTGCCTGACATATAAAGCCATGTCCAACCCAGAATTAATGGACATGCTCCACCTCAAGAAATCCAAATCCATCAGAACTACATGCTCCAGTGACTTAAACCTCAGCACAGAAATAAACAGAACATGCTGGAGGGACAGATTCATATCCCAGAGGCTCCCCTCACTCTGGAACAAAATCCCAATCCATGTCAGACAGAGCCCCTCAATGACCCTCTTCAAGAAGAATCTTGACGTTTGGATGGGAGATCATAAATTTACCCCTGGGATCTCTTCTGTGTCACTGCTAGACAGAGGCATGGTAAACTAACCTTAAATGGGCTATCTTCTGTGACCTACTATACAGAGGCACAGTCAACTATTCTAAGAAGGGTGGCGAAAGCCAAACACACTCTGGCTAGGCTTGTAAATGCCCTAGGGCAGATAGCCTAGTATCAACCTATGAACCTACTCCCCAGTCCAGCTGGTGAATCTGGGTATCCTGAGGCAATGTTACAACTGCCTCATGTACACACCTCTCCTTCTACCACAAAACACTAACATATGCGAGAGATGCAATTATATAGCCAAACTGGAGGCTAAGGTCTCTCCACCCAAGACTGGAACAGACAACTCATGAGGAGAAGGTTAACACTTGCACCACACCTCCAGCCTCACATAGACCTACAAAACCAGCACTGGCAAAAAATACACATAAATACACAAAATCATACTCGGAGGCTCTAAACAAAAACCCGCAAAAGCATCAGAGAGCTCCAAAGCAGACACCCACAAAACGAGCACCTCCCATTACAAACCAGACAACACATAAAACACAAAATCAATATACCGCACAATCACAGCCCTTAAGGCGAAATAACATACCCAACACACTAGTAAATAAGTGACTCAATAGTCAGGCACACTGACGCCCCACTCACTAGGCTGGACAAGAAGGTTACTGTTAGCTGCCTGTCAGGAGCCAGAATCCGCCACATAACACAAGCACTCAGGTCAAGCCAGAACAAGTATAAATATGACTCTGTCATTGTTCATGTTGGTGTGAATGACCTGAGACGTACCTCCCTGGACTACATGAAAAGAGACATGGAAGAGCTCTCTGATCATGTAGCCCAGGCGGGTATGACCCTGACCCCGAGTAGCATCCTGCCCTCACCAAGAATGATCTCAGCATAAAGAAAAAATGATCAATTTCAACAAGTGGCTAAGCTTCTGGTGTCATTCAAAGGGGATCCAGTGTCTGTCAGCCTGGGATGAAATGCTCGAAAAGCCGCATTGCTTCGCAAGAGACTGCTTGCAACTGTCACCCTATGGCTTTCGAATACTGGCCAATGCTCTTGCTGCCCCACATAGTGCCTTTTTTAGGCAAGGCTCAAAATTCAAACCCACCTCCATAAAGAGCACAACTAAAAAAAATGAGGGTTATGCTACTCAACGCCAGGAGTTTAAATCTCAAAATGCATGTGCTCGATGCACTCCTAAGTATGGAGAACGTCGACATCTGTGCAGTAACAAACTTGGTTCAAGGCTCCAGAGAGCACTCCAGCACTACTGGGCTACAACTCATACCACACATTTCGGCCAAAGAACACGGACTGAAACACAAAAGGAG